>NC_091283.1:473239512-473480915 GCF_032444005.1 Ranitomeya imitator
AGATATGTTATCATTGGTGTTTTTAATTGCTGTGTTATATTTGTTCTCTTTTTTTCCCAAAAATAAAGCCTTGTTTTTTTTATGTGCAGTTTTCCTTTTCCCTATACTTTTTGTTTTTCACCTATTCCCCTATATAAGCAGTAGATGGCACATTACATAATATTATATAAAAGAATAGGTACATTTGTGAATGAAAATAATGTTAGAATAATGTTTGAATGTGGCCCCCTATCATTGTTACCAGTGGGCCCTTGGCTCACCAGTCCGACACTGCATAACAGAAGAGATATCAGAATGTGAAAAACGGAAGTGTGAACACAGCCTAAGCTCTCACTGAATACAGTATATGCAAGGAATCATACACATTCAATCATTAAACATTCCCTAAAGGTACTTTCATAAAAATATACGAGATCTTATTACAAGACTCAGATGACATATTACTTACATTGTGATGTTTTGCATGCATGCTATGTTGAAAATACAGCAAACTATGATAGGAAACATTTTTTTAAAAGTGATTGGTCCTTTACATCTGTTGAGATAATACAATAATGTGCAGAGAATAAGCATAACTCTAGGTGCCTTATAGGTCAATAAGAGACTAAATAGACCAAAAATATCACACACCCAGAGATTCTCTGTGCTATGGCATTTTAACCTCATTAACTTCAATGGGGCTTAGCTGCAATTTCAGAAACAACCTATGCACAGGTGTGGCACTCTTTCTGGGATAAAGACTAATTTTTTTCCAATTCTTCACAACACTAGCAGGAAAAAATACATATAAAGATTTTATCCCAGTAGTCAATAATGGGCAATAATATCTATATAAGGCAGTAAAAAAGAGCAAATGCTCACAAAACCAGCAGAGTAATCAATAATAATAATAAAGCATGTTGCAAAAAATTTTGTCCCTGTGCGGCCTCCGTCCGCTGCTCCTTTCTCTTCTGTCTTGGTGATGTCACCCAGACCACGCCCCCTCTCTCTCACCGCTCTGTACAGCGGCTTTCCTCTGGCCCACGTGTGCCGCCTAGCAGCGTTCCAGACGCACGGAGGCTGTGCACTCACCGGGGAGGACGCTTCCCATATCTACAGGTGTTGTGCCGCCTCTTGTCGTGATCTTGGATCCTGCAGCTTCAGCTACCCGGACCGCTGGAGATCCCGTCTCATTACCTCCTGGGACAGCGCCCATTTTTGTTAGGACAGCGCTATCAGCCTCTCAGCAGTTATCTTCCATTTAGACAGCGCCAGCAGCCTCTCAGCAGTCACCTTCCACTAAGTAAGTGTGCGGTCTTTTTATTGATCTATTATACATTTTTTGCAACATGCTTTATTATTATTATTGATTACTCTGCTGGTTTTGTGAGCATTTGCTCTTTTTTACTGCCTTATATAGATATTATTGCCCATTATTGACTACTGGGATAATATCCCCATTTTATGCAGTACTGTTTCCTGCTGATGGTATAGCCTTATTATTTATTTATTGATCCTCCTTTTCTAGTTAGCGCGGTGTTTTTATTTATCTATATCTTTTTACTGCGGTTCTTGACAGATTTAGCACAGTAACTGTCTAAAACACCTGCAGCTTTCTAGTAGATATCCCCTCTGGGAGCGCCGGTGTGTTTTTTTCTTTTTTACATATAAAGATT
Organism: Ranitomeya imitator; assembly: GCF_032444005.1. Lineage (NCBI taxonomy): Eukaryota > Metazoa > Chordata > Amphibia > Anura > Dendrobatidae > Ranitomeya > Ranitomeya imitator. The sequence continues at coordinate 473,241,168 of NC_091283.1, forward strand.
TGGCTACAATGTGATGAATGTTCTTTCTTTTAATAAGGTATTTTTGTACCCAATTAATCATACAGTTATACTACAAAATGTTACTCATGTATTACAAAATAAATTTTTCATATACAATGATAAATCTTTTGTTATATAATAAAATTGTTTTATGGCTCAGCTATTTGTTTTATTTATTGCCTAAAATTTTAAGTTTTGTTCACAACATTTTTTCTTATGTAATAAACATCAATTCATAAAATAACAATATCATCCAATGTAAGATGCATCAAATTCTTTATCGCTCACCAGTGGTTCTGTTGCGACATAGAGTTTGCTGCCAATCAAGCACAGTGATACTGTTGTATTTAAACCAGGTATTGGTACTTTTGGCAGTGTGGACAGGTGCGAAGTCCTGCTGGAGAATGAAATTTCCATCTCCTAAAAGCTTGTCAGCAGAAGGAAGCATGAAGTGCTGTAAAATTTCCTGGTAGACGGCTGCGCTGACTTTGGTCTTGATAAAACACAGTGGACCTACACCTGCAGATGACATGACTGCCCAAACTGTGAAGGAACATGTTAAGAAGGATTCTCCATTTTGTGCTTTTCGACTCCATTTTGTTGTTTTGATATAAATTTTGTTAGTAGGCTAAAGTTTACAGCTGTTTTGAGACCTTGATTGTTGCAATCTGCCAGGACATGAGACTGAGGGTGCATTGTTCTACGAGACTTTGACGTACAGACTGTTCCTGCATTCTTATAGGTTAAGAACTGTGAACATGTTCTTATGCTGATTGGTTGAAGTATAATTTCTATGACTATGAAAAGTCAGACAATAAACGGGGGCCCAGAGATCTGCCTGATCCCCCCCAAACAGAGACATTCGTCTCCGTCTGGTCATTTTCAGTTGCCGGCAACGCCCTGTAGATTAATTTGGAAATCACTGAGTTAACCGTGACGGATCACTTTAGATCCTCCCTCGACAGTTGGCGCCCGAAACGTGGTGCCCCAAACAGGAACGCCTCTGCCCCCCGGAGGACAACAAGGCAAAGGACCCTCGGACCGGACACAGGCACTGGAAAATTGGGACTGATCATCCCCCACAACAACCACGGTAAGTTGGCAGTTATACTGTTCAGACTGACCATTTGGTGTGGTTTTCCAGTGTTTGTTGCTGCAAAGAGGATCTGAGGTTTGTCCCCGATGGTGGGGTGATTCTTGGGTGGAATCATATAGAGGTGTAGTTCCATTGGGAGCCCAGTGCTCGAACCGTACCTCATAAGGGACGGACACCCGGGATTGACCAGTGATGTAATTCTCTTTATAGTCAAAATATCCTGAATTCCTGATCACTGTTAGAATCAGGTGCTGTGAGGTGATCGAAGATGGGTAGGATGCGTAACTCAGGAATATATAGATATATATGTGTATTTCTAGAGGTATCCGGAGGGTTAGTTTGAGACGCCCTCCTCCTTTCGCTGAGTACCGCGTTTTTGGGTTGTCCCAGAGGGGGACAAGTAAACCCAGTGAAACAAACTAATACGGCCGCTCTGGTATTGTGCACGACAAAGTAAGGATATTTAGCTCTAAAGTAGAATCAGTTTCTGTGGTAGAAAAAGAAGACTTTGAAGTTGTGTGATGAATCTGATATTGTTAGCCCAAAGACAGGGAAAGAAATCTGTCAGGAATGCAGGAAAATATTCTGAATCATTGGTTTTTCTAAGGTGTTCTGGCATGTGAATTGTGTGATGAAGGTTTTGTAGAAATTAATTAAGTCTGAGAACTGCTGTATTCTGTTTCTGTGTGTAGATTTCCAAGATATCCGAAGGGAGGGGTAGTGTTGTGAATTCTGTGGCAGAGCTCCCTCCTGTGGTCACAAGTGGTACTTCGGCTGATTCTCTCTGGGAGCTTCCGTTTGTGGAGGAAACTGGTACTGCTGCTTCTGAGTTTCCTCCCTCAGGTGATCTGGTGAGGTCATTAGGTGCTTCTCTACTTAACCCCACCTAATGCTTTGATTCATGCTTCCTGTCAATGTTCCAGTGTTGGACTTGTGTTTCTCTGGATCATTCCTGTGGCCTGCTGCTCTGCATAGCTAAGTGCTTCTTTGCTATTTGTTGCTATTTTTTCTGTCCAGCTTGTCTATTTGTTTTGCTGGAAGCTCTGGGACGCAAAGGGTGTACCTCCGTGCCGTTAGTTCGGTACGGAGGGTCTTTTTGCCCCTTTGCGTGGTTTTCTTTAGGGTTTTGTGTAGACCGCAAAGTTATCTTTCCTATCCTCGTTCTGTCTAGAATATCGGGCCTCACTTTGCTGAATCTATTTCATCCCTACGTTTGTCTTTTCATCTTACTCACAGTCATTATATGTGGGGGGCTGCCTTTTCCTTTGGGGTATTTCTCTGAGGCAAGGTAAGCTTATTTTTTCTATCTTCAGGCTAGTTAGTTTCTCAGGCTGTGCCGAGTTGCATAGGTAGAGTTAGGCGCAATCCACGGCTGCCTCTAGTTGTGTTTGGAGAGGATCAGGGATTGCGGTCTGCAGAGTTCCCACGTCTCAGAGCTCGTTCTATTATTTTGGGTTATTGTCAGATCACTGTATGTGCTCTGACCTCCATGTCCATTGTGATACTGAATTGCCTTTCATAACAGTACAGGAAGCCAAAAGTACTAATGATTCTCAATAGAGGGAAAAAAGAAGTTCTGAGACCATTTTTTTTTCTTGGCTTTGTGTTTTGTCTTTTTTTTCCCTAGACATTTGGGTGGTTCAGTACACAGGTGTAGCGATGGACATTAGAAGTCTGTCTTCATTTGTGGATCAGCTCTCGGCAAGAGTACAAAAGATTCAAGACACTATTGATCAGAAATCTATGTTAGAACCAAGAATTCCTATTCCTGATTTGTTTTTTGGAGATAGAACTAAGTTTCTGAGTTTCAAAAATAATTGTAAGTTATTTCTGGCCTTGAAACCTCATTCCTCTGGTGATCCAGTTCAACAGGTTTTGATTATTATTTCTTTTTTGCGCGGCGACCCTCAGGACTGGGCATTTTCTCTTGCGCCAGAAGATCCTGCATTGAGTAATATCAATGCGTTTTTCCTGGCGCTCGGATTGCTGTACGATGAGCCTAATTCAGTGGATCAGGCAGAAAAGAATTTGCTGGCTCTTTGTCAGGGTCAGGATGAGATAGAGGTATATTGCCAGAAATTTAGAAAATGGTCAGTGCTCACTCAATGGAATTAATCTGCGCTGGCAGCTATGTTCAGAAAGGGTCTCTCTGAAGCCCTTAAGGATGTCATGGTGGGATTTCCTATGCCTGCTGGTTTGAATGAGTCTATGTCTTTGGCTATTCAGATCGGTCGACGCTTGCGTGAGCGTAAATCTGTGCACCATTTGGCGGTATTACCTGAGCTTAAACCTGAGCCTATGCAGTGCGATAGGACTTTGACCAGAGTTGAACGGCAAGAACACAGACGTCTGAATGGGCTGTGTTTCTACTGTGGTGATTCCACTCATTCTATCTCTGATTGTCCTAAGCGCACTAAGCGGTTCGCTAGGTCTGCCACCATTGGTACGGTACAGTCAAAATTTCTTCTGTCCGTTACCTTGATCTGCTCTTTGTCATCATATTCTGTCATGGCGTTTGTGGATTCAGGCGCTGCTCTGAATTTGATGGACTTGGAATATGCTAAGCGTTGTGGGTTTTTCTTGGAGCCCTTGCAGTGTCCTATTCCATTGAGAGGTATTGATGCTACGCCTTTGGCCAAGAATAAGCCTCAATACTGGACCCAGCTGACCATGTGCATGGCTCCTGCACATCAGGAGGATATTCGCTTTCTGGTGTTGCATAATCTGCATGATGTGGTCGTGTTGGGGTTGCCATGGCTACAAGCCCATAATCCAGTATTAGATTGGAAATCCATGTCGGTGTCCAGCTGGGGTTGTCAGGGGGTACATGGTGATGTTCCATTTTTGTCAATTTCGTCATCCACCCCTTCTGAGGTTCCAGAGTTCTTGTCTGATTACCGGGATATATTTGATGAGTCCAAGTCCGATGCCCTACCTCCGCATAGGGATTGTGATTGTGCTATCAATTTGATTCCTGGTGGTAAATTCCCAAAAGGTCGACTGTTTAATTTATCCGTGCCTGAGCACACCGCTATGCGCAGTTATGTGAAGGAATCCCTGGAGAAGGGGCATATTCGCCCGTCATCGTCGCCATTAGGAGCAGGGTTCTTTTTTGTAGCCAAAAAGGATGGTTCGCTGAGACCTTGTATAGATTATCGCGTGGTGGTATTGACTGATCATAAGAACCTGACTTATGTCGAGTCTGCTAAGCGTTTGAATCCTAGACAGGCTCGTTGGTCGCTGTTTTTCGCCCGTTTTGACTTTGTGATTTCGTACCTTCCGGGCTCTAAAAATGTGAAGGCGGATGCTCTGTATAGGAGTTTTGTGCCCGACTCTCCGGGTTTATCTGAGCCGGCGGGTATCCTCAAGGAAGGAGTAATTGTGTCTGCCATCTCCCCTGATTTGCGGCGGGTGCTGCAAAAATTTCAGGCTAATAAACCTGATCGTTGTCCAGCGGAGAAACTGTTTGTCCCGGATAGGTGGACAAATAAAGTGATCTCTGAGGTTCATTGTTCGGTGTTGGCTGGTCATCCTGGAATCTTTGGTACCAGAGAGTTAGTGGCTAGATCCTTTTGGTGGCCGTCTCTGTCGCGGGATGTGCGTTCTTTTGTGCAGTCCTGTGGGATTTGTGCTCGGGCTAAGCCCTGCTGTTCTCGTGCCAGTGGGTTGCTTTTGCCCTTGCCGGTCCCGAAGAGACCTTGGACACATATCTCTATGGATTTTATTTCAGATCTTCCCGTCTCTCAAAAGATGTCAGTCATTTGGGTGGTCTGTGATCGCTTTTCTAAGATGGTCCATCTGGTACCCTTGTCCAAGTTGCCTTCCTCCTGTGATTTGGTGCCATTGTTCTTCCAGCATGTGGTTCGTTTGCATGGCATTCCAGAGAATATCGTTTCTGACAGAGGTTCCCAGTTTGTTTCGAGGTTTTGGCGAGCCTTTTGTGGTAGGATGGGCATTGACTTGTCTTTTTCCTCGGCTTTTCATCCTCAGACTAATGGCCAGACCGAACGAACCAATCAGACCTTGGAAACCTATCTGAGATGCTTTGTTTCTGCCGATCAGGATGACTGGGTGTCCTTTTTGCCTTTGGCTGAGTTCGCCCTTAATAATCGGGCCAGCTCGGCTACCTTGGTTTCGCCATTTTTCTGCAATTCTGGGTTTCATCCTCGTTTCTCTTCAGGACAGGTTGAGTCTTCGGACTGTCCTGGTGTGGATACTGTGGTGGACAGGTTGCAGCAGATTTGGACTCATGTAGTGGACAATTAGACCTTGTCCCAGGAGAAGGCTCAACGTTTCGCTAATCGCAGACGCCGTGTGGGTCCCCGACTTCGTGTTGGGGATCTGGTTTGGTTATCTTCTCGTCATATTCCTATGAAGGTTTCCTCTCCGAAGTTTAAACCTTGTTTCATTGGTCCTTATAGGATTTCTGAGGTTATTAATCCTGTGTCTTTTCGTCTGACCCTCCCAGATTCTTTTTTCATACATAACGTCTTCCATAGGTCATTGTTGCGGAGATACGTGGCACCTATGGTTCCATCTGTTGACCCTCCTGCCCCGGTTTTGGTGGAGGGGGAATTGGAGTATATTGTGGAGAAGATTTTGGATTCTCGTGTTTCAAGACGGAAACTCCAGTATCTGGTTAAATGGAAGGGTTATGCTCAGGAGGATAATTCCTGGGTTTTTGCCTCTGATGTCCATGCTCCCGATCTTGTTCGTGCCTTTCATGTGGCTCATCCTGGTCGGCCTGGGGGCTCTGGTGAGGGTTCGGTGACCCCTCCTCAAGGGGGGGTACTGTTGTGAATTCTGTGGCAGAGCTCCCTCCTGTGGTCACAAGTGGTACTTCGGCTGATTCTCTCTGGGAGCTTCCGTTTGTGGAGGAAACTGGTACTGCTGCTTCTGAGTTTCCTCCCTCAGGTGATCTGGTGAGGTCGTTAGGTGCTTCTCTACTTAACCCCACCTAATGCTTTGATTCATGCTTCCTGTCAATGTTCCAGTGTTGGACTTGTGTTTCTCTGGATCATTCCTGTGGCCTGCTGCTCTGCATAGCTAAGTGCTTCTTTGCTATTTGTTGCTATTTTTTCTGTCCAGCTTGTCTATTTGTTTTGCTGGAAGCTCTGGGACGCAAAGGGTGTACCTCCGTGCCGTTAGTTCGGTACGGAGGGTCTTTTTGCCCCTTTGCGTGGTTTTCTTTAGGGTTTTGTGTAGACCGCAAAGTTATCTTTCCTATCCTCGTTCTGTCTAGAATATCGGGCCTCACTTTGCTGAATCTATTTCATCCCTACGTTTGTCTTTTCATCTTACTCACAGTCATTATATGTGGGGGGCTGCCTTTTCCTTTGGGGTATTTCTCTGAGGCAAGGTAAGCTTATTTTTTCTATCTTCAGGCTAGTTAGTTTCTCAGGCTGTGCCGAGTTGCATAGGTAGAGTTAGGCGCAATCCACGGCTGCCTCTAGTTGTGTTTGGAGAGGATCAGGGATTGCGGTCTGCAGAGTTCCCACGTCTCAGAGCTCGTTCTATTATTTTGGGTTATTGTCAGATCACTGTATGTGCTCTGACCTCCATGTCCATTGTGATACTGAATTGCCTTTCATAACAGGGTAGGTCAAACAGCTGCGCTGTGCCTTTCTTCTTTCTGTGTTGAGGAATGCTGTAAATTCTTATCTCTGTGTCTCTGGTATGGAGGGGGCACGTCGCTGCATTCTCTCTGAATTTTATGTCTTTGTTGTAGAACGCGCTGGGAGATCCGTGTTTTGTTTAAAACAACAATATTGTATTGAATTACAAAGAATTATTGTAAGTTTAAAGTAAAATATGGTGTCTTGTTTTAGAAGGAAACTTGTAAGTGATAGTTTGGTTATCAGTGTGATTGAAAGATTGGTAAAAGATTCACCTGCTTCAAGTTGAGTGGTTGATATGTAGCAAATTAAGGATTATCAGAGGACGTGAATTCGGATTTGTTTTTGTTACGTTGAAAAAGGAAAGTTGTCTATTACTATGACAAAAAACTGGATGTTTGTGGTGCATGAAGGAACTGAGAAAGTGACTGAGATTAATGTGTTGGAAAAGCAAACAATTAAAAATTTGGGACAGGGGGGATCCCTGCTAGATAATATGGTCCCTACCCAGGAAATTAAGCCTCTACTCCCGACTGTAAGCCCTATGCCCCTTAACCCCAAGGCACCAATATATCCTGGACTGCCAAGAAGTTCTATGGGCGTCTTATGGTAATATTTAAAGATCTGGGATTCTCATTGTAAAATAAAGCCCAGACACACCTTTTTGTGGCAGCTTTGATGTCCTGCCTTAAATCTGAATTGAAAGAGGCAATAATGTCAGTCAGATACGATATTGAGACTTCCACTCCGGATGATGCATTAAAAGTAGTAAAAAAAAAAAAAGGATTTCAGAACTTATCCCACTCTGCATCAACAGGGAAGGCAAAGGTTAAACCAGTAGCCACAGAGATTTCTGCTCCAATCTCAGCCCCCCCCCCACAGTTACAAGGACACAGCTCCATTCCTTATCAGTGGCCCAGACTCCAGCTCCAGCCCTCCTCCCTTACACAAATCCAGTCCCATACTCCGATATCCCCTTTTTAACCCTATGTATGGGAATCTCCCTCCCAAGCCCTGCCATGTTAATTCTCAGATCAAGAGCTTGTTTTAATTAGATGGCAGACCCAATAAATATACTCTCACAAAACCCATCCCTGTGGGACCTTTCCCTGAAGTTACTGCTCAGTTTGTAATCTCTCCCTCATGTCCGGTAAATTTACTGGGTGCAGATTTATTATCACAGTTCTGCTCCAGAATATAATTCCAAGATGATGGTCAGATGGTATTTACATTATATAACCCCTATGCAGATGAACATAATGAGATGTGTATCTTACATGCCCTTCCCACGGTTATGATGGCCCTGATAGGCCCAGATTCACCCCCAATAATGCCTGTAGAACTAGTAAAAGTGTTTCTCAAATCTGGTGCCCCTTTTCCCAAAGTCCATCAGTACCCTTTGAAACAGGATCAGGAGCGGGGCCTCAAGGGTCAAATACAAACATTACTCGATAATGGTACTGTGTTTCCCCATGTAACACGCCTTTGTTTCCGTTAAGAAAAAGACCCCACCCGGCCAACCCTCTGTGTACCGGCTGGTACACGACCTACGGGCAGTTAATGCAGCTACTGTTCTGGAAACTCCGGTGGTGCCTAATCCATATACTCTTGTCCCAGATATCTCGGGATGCTGCTTGGTTCACAGTCATCGACCTCGCCAATGCCTTCTTCAGCATTCCATTACACCCAGATAGCCAGTTTCTGTTTGCATTCACTTATCAGGGACGACAATTGATGTGGACAGTTATGCCACAAGGGGCCCAAAACAGTCCCAATCATTTTACAAAAAATATGGGCGAGTGTCTTTTACCCTGGCAGTTAGAATATCCTTATGTCACGCTGCTTCAGTATGTGGGTAATCTTTTGTTGTGTGCATGAACAGAGCAGGAAGCCATTGTTGCCATTGTTAGCCTCCTCAAGTATCTGGCAGATATGAACTGTCGGGTTTCGGCCTCGAAACTTCGGTTCTGCCTTGGTCAAGTGATATTTTTGGGTCACTGTCTCCTTCAGGGTGCCAGACACCTCACAAAAGAAAGAAAAATAGCCGTCAGCTCCCTTCCTTTCCCAAAAGATGAGACTGAACTCCAATGTTTTCTTGGACTATGTGCTTATTGTTGTCAGTGGATACCGGACGCATCCCGCATAATGCAACCTCTCTACAATGCCCTGAAAGACGGTTCAAGATGTGCTGATGATTTTGGCAGATTCCACACCGGATACACTGTTACTACAGAAGACACTGTATTGCCCAGAGCTGCACTCTCTCCCTCACTGTCAGCACAAAAAGCAGAACTTCAGGCTCTGTCTACTGCATGTGTTCTGGCCAAAGACAGGCGGGCTAATATATACACGGACTCACAGTATGCATTTGGTATTGCTCATGATTTCGGAGCTCTATGGGCCAATCTAGGGTTTATTACTACTGCCGGAACTCCAGTGAAGAATGCTGAAGCTGTTAAAACCCTCATGGACTCAATCAAATTACCTACCCAGGTAGCCATTATCAAAGTTAAGACGCACGGTCCTAGGAACAGTCCACAGTCTGTTGGTAACGCCTTTGCGGATATGCAAGCAAAAGCTGCTGCTCTCCTACCCGTTGAACAGACCATACCAACTATGGTGACCACACGCTCTCAGCATAAACAGTTACAAGAAACACTGACTCTACAGGAACCTGATGATCCACAACAGACTGAAGTTTTCTGTTGGACCCCACGAGACCGCTTACTGACGATGCAGAGAATGTCCCCAAAGGAAGAAGTGAAGCAATGGAAGGCTGATGGAGCATGTATGGACAATGGTCTCTGGAAAAAGGACCAACTTGTGTGTCTTCCTAAGCGGATGTACCCTGCTATCGCCACGGGGGCACATGGGCCCACACATCGAGGAAAAAAACCAGGCCCTTGACCTGGTACAAAAATTCTACTGGGCTCCAGGTATTTCTACAGTCCTGACAGCACTCAACCGTGAATGTAATATCTGTCAGACCTGCAATCTCGTTCAACTTCAACGTGTACCCCCGAAGCACCTTGCTAAGCCTGACTATCCTTTCCAAAAGCTCCAGGTGGACCACATCACGTTGCCTAAGTCTGGAGGGTATGAGTATTGTCTGGTGGTTGTCGACATGTTCTCCAGTTGGCCAGAAGCTTTCCCCGTTAAGAACATGACTGCAAAGACCACAGCAAAGAAACTGGTGATGGAAGTTATATGCAGATATGGTGTTCCAGAAGTTGTTGAAAGTGACCAAGGCCCGGCCTTTTCTTTTCATGTGTATCAGGAGGTTCTGACAATGCTTGGATCCACTGTAGCCCTCCATCCTCCGTACCATCCACAATCTAGTGGGAAAGTTAAGAGGCTGAATGGCACACTGAAGGGACAATTGACCAAAATGATGCAGGAGACTACGGCTCCATGGCCAGAGCTCCTACCCATTGTACTGTACCACATTCGTACTACCCCTATTGCAAAACATGGCCTGTCCCTATATGAGATATTGTTTGGTGCTAGTTCTCAGTTGCAAATTTCCAGTCTCAGTAGTTGTCAGAAGAAACTGACCGTGCTGTTCAATATGTTATTCAGCTTAGTAAAAATGTTGCTAACACCCATGTTTTAGTTTTTTTCTTCCCTTCCAGATTAAGCAGAAACCGACACTTGTCACAACTTGAAGTCTGGTGGTTTTGTGGTCATGAAAAAGCTATGTCAGAAAACACGGACTAGAACCCTTGTATGACGGTCCCTACCAAGTCCTCCTCATTACTCCTATGTCAGTAAAGCTGGAAGGAAGGCCAACATGGATCCACACATCGCACTGCAAGCTGGTCAAACAGACTAGTAGCAAATAAGGGGACATAATGTTTTTTTTTTTTGTATTTCCATATAATAATATTGGTAACCGCATAGGACAGCCTAAATTCCCCAACATGCTTGAATAATAAGTTTGTACAATATTATGAAAGATTAGTAGTACAGATGGGTATAGCCAATAAAATTGTCAGTTCTATTTCCATTTACCCTATGATTACACAAATGTGGGATAAATTGCTTAGGACCACAGATTATCTAGATGATCAAATTTGGGGATATATTGGATATACTATACTTAATACTACTGTTGCTGTCCAAAACCAATTTATCATAGTCACTAATCAATATACTGTAGTACTGGACTATTTAACAGCAGCACAGGGTGGTATGTGTCAGATTATTGGACCCACATGCTGTTATTATACAGATCCCAATAGTACTCTAAAGTTAAAGTTAGAAGACATTCAAAGACTCAGAGATTAATATGATAAAGACAATGACCGTAATAGGGACCGTTGGTGGGCAGACACCTTCTCCTTTTTTAATCCAGCCAATTGGTTTAAGGGATTTGGGGGCTGGATAGCTGGAATCTTGCAAAGTTTGTTACACATCGCTGCTTTTATCCTTGTCATGTATGTAATACTAAAACTTGTTTTTTGGTGTATTTCTGTATGTATTAGGAAATTCTGCACTAAGACAACTAATGATGAAACCAAAAGCGTTGCCACCCCTGCTCTTCTCTACACTGATTTCACAAAGTTATCTGATGAAGATGTTGAAGCCAAGCGCATGGCTATCTTCAAAAGATCCCCACCACCGTCATCAATAATTGTTATTCGTAAATTCTAGTATACAGGGAGGACGGGTACGCCGCAACAGCCATGGCTGGTAACATGGCACCAGTCATGTGAAGACCAGTACCCCTCGAGCTTATAGCTTGGGATAGTACCTCTGATACTGGACATTAGTTAACAAAATTTATCTAGGGGGGAATGTGAAGGAACATGTTAAGAAGGATTCTCCATTTTGTGCTTTTCGATTCCATTTTGTTGTTTTGATATAAATTTTGTTAGTAGGCTAAAGTTTACAGCTGTTTTGAGACCTTGATTGTTGCAATCTGCCAGGACATGAGACTGAGGGTGTATTGTTCTACGAGACTTTGACGTACAGACTGTTCTTGCATTCTTATAGGTTAAGAACTGTGAACGTATTCTTATGCTGATTGGTTGAAGTATAATTTCTATGACTATGAAAAGTCAGACAATAAACGGGGGCCCAGAGATCTGCTTGATCCCCCCCAAACAGAGACATTCGTCTCCGTCTGGTCATTTTCAGTTGCCGGCAACGCCCTGTAGATTAATTTGGAAATCACTGAGTTAACCGTGAAGGATCACTTTAGATCCTCCCTCGACAAAACCATCACAGATGGTGGAAACGTCACACTAGACCACAAGCAGCTTGGATTGTGGCCTCTCCACTCTTCCTCCAGACTCTGGGACCTTGATTTCCAAATGAAATGCAACATTTATTTTCATCTGAAAACAACACCTTGGACCACTGAGCAACAGTCCAGTTCTTTTTCTCCTTGGCCCAGGTAAGACGCTTCTGGTGTTGTCAATTGGTCATGAGAGACTTGACACAAGGAATGCGACACTTGTAGTCCGTGTCCTGGATGTCAGTGTGTGATGTGGTGGCGGACACTGACAGCTTGGGGCCCCTGTGCAAGAAAAGTGTCCGGGTATATATACAGTGGGGCAAAAAAGTATTTAGTCAGTCAGCAATAGTGCAAGTTCCACCACTTAAAAAGATGAGAGGCGTCTGTAATTTACATCATAGGTAGACCTCAACTATGGGAGACAAACTGAGAAAAAAAAAATCCAGAAAATCACATTGTCTGTTTTATCATTTTTTTGCATTTTATGGTGGAAAATAAGTATTTGGTCAGAAACAAACAATCAAGATTTCTGGCTCTCACAGACCTGTAACTTCTTCTTTAAGGGTCTCCTCTTTCCTCCACTTATTACCTGTAGTAATGGCACCTGTTTAAACTTGTTATCAGTATAAAAAGACACCTGTGCACACCCTCAAACAGTCTGACTCCAAACTCCACTATGGTGAAGACCAAAGAGCTGTCAAAGGACACCAGAAACAAAATTGTAGCCCTGCACCAGGCTGGGAAGACTGAATCTGCAATAGCCAACCAGCTTGGAGTGAAAAAATCAACAGTGGGAGCAATAATTAGAAAATGGAAGACATACAAGACCACTGATAATCTCCCTCGATCTGGGGCTCCACGCAAAATCCCACCCCGTGGGGTCAGAATGATCACAAGAACGGTGAGCAAAAATCCCAGAACCACGCGGGGGGACCTAGTGAATGAACTGCAGAGAGCTGGGACCAATGTAACAAGGCCTACCATAAGTAACACACTACGCCACCATGGACTCAGATCTTGCAGTGCCAAACGTGTCCCACTGCTTAAGCCAGTACATGTCCGGGCCTGTCTGAAGTTTGCTAGAGAGCATTTGGATGATCCAGAGGAGTTTTGGGAGAATGTCCTATGGTCTGATGAAACCAAACTGGAACTGTTTGGTAGAAACACAACTTGTCGTGTTTGGAGGAAAAAGAATACCGAGTTGCATCCATCAAACACCATACCTACTGTAAAGCATGGTGGTGGAAACATCATGCTTTGGGGCTGTTTCTCTGCAAAGGGGCCAGAACGACTGATCCGGGTACATGAAAGAATGAATGGGCCATGTATCGTGAGATTTTGAGTGCAAACCTCCTTCCATCAGCAAGGGCATTGAAAATGAAACGTGGCTGGGTCTTTCAACATGACAATGATCCAAAGCAAGGTCCTGGAGTGGCCTAGCCAGTCTCCAGATCTCAACCCTATAGAAAACCTTTGGAGGGAGTTGAAAGTCCGTGTTGCCAAGCGAAAAGCCAAAAACATCACTGCTCTAGAGGAGATCTGCATGGAGGAATGGGCCAACATACCAACAACAGTGTGTGGCAACCTTGTGAAGACTTACAGAAAACGTTTGACCTCTGTCATTGCCAACAAAGGATATATTACAAAGTATTGAGATGAAATTTTGTTTCTGACCAAATACCTATTTTCCACCATAATATGCAAATAAAATGTTAAAAAAACAGACAATGTGATTTTCTGGATTTTTTTTGTCTCAGCTTGTCTCCCATAGTTGAGGTCTCCTTATGATGTAAATTACAGACGCCTCATCTTTTTAAGTGGTGGAACTTGCACTATTGCTGACTGACTAAATACTTTTTTGCCCCACTGTGTGTATATATATATATATATATATATATATATATATATATATATATATATATATATATATATATTTATTTGTCAGCACTACAAAAAAAGAGGGGTGCAATAAAACCTGTAAAGTGATGTCTCTTTGTGCACGGGCACTTTTGCCGCCATGTCCACAGGTGGAAACATGTCTACAGGTATAGTCTTGTGTAGTTATACGCTTTGAGGCAATTCTCTTGCACTATGGCAGCTTGTTTGCTTTGTATTTCACAATAGCCATATTTGTTATTAGCTATACCTGTGGCACTATATTAGTTGGTGGTCAGCAGGTTATGTATATGTATTTGAGCTATAGGTAGGTGTTTTTTTAGATATTTTTCCATCATTTAGATATACCTCCTATGCTCTACAGGGAGCAACTATTATGATTGATATATACTGCTGACGTCCTTCTCTATATATACATTGTGGCATCGGTGTTCCGTGCACATATTGGTCTGTGTACTGTCCCATCTGCCGAGTATCCATATTTCTGTACTTTTTTGTATGTATTATATGTATTAATAAAATTTGCTGTTTATATATCTTTATACATTGGATTGGCAGTCCTTCTTTGTTCTCTCTTTTTTTGTTGTTTAAAGTGATGTCCAAACCTAGAGAGTAGAAAATCAGAAAATCAAAATTAGCAGCTGGTAATGGATCAGTAAAACCACGGTTTTACATTTTGAGTTTTGGAGTGCTGCCTGTCTTTTTCTGATTATATATATATATATATATATATATGTATATATATATATATACACTAGATGGTGGCCCGATTCCAACGCATCTGGTATTCTAGAATATGCATGTCCACGTAGTATATTGCCCAGCCACGTAGTATATTGCCCAGCGACGTAGTATATTGCCCAGCCACATAGTTATAGCAGAGGCACATAGTATATTGCCCAGCACAGAGCCACGTAGTATAGAGACTTAAAAAAAAAAAAAAGAAAAACATATACTCACCTATAGCCTGTTGAAGTCCTGCTATACTTACCATCCGCCGCCTTTCCCGCTCCTGGGATAGCTCCATTGCAAGCGGCAGCTTGCAGTCCCAGGGCTGGTGTGAGCAGGACCTATGATGACGTCGCGGTCACATGACCGTGACGTCACAGCAGGTCCTTTCCGCACACCAGCCCTGGGACGGGACCGGAAGCTGCCGTTTGCAATGGAGTGGTCCCGGGAGCGTGGCGAGGAGCGAGAAAGGCGGCGGAGGGTGAGTATAGCAGGTTTTTTTTATTATTTTTAACATGACCTATTTTTACTATTGATCAATAGTAAATAGTTGGGGACACACAGGGTTAATAGCAGCGGCAACGGAGCACGGTACACTGCGGACCGTTACCGCTGCCATTAACCCCTTTACCCCCAAGGGTGGTTTGCACGTTAATGACCGGGCCAATTTTTACAATTCTGACCACTGTCCCTTTATGAGGTTATAACTTTGGAACGCTTCAACGGATCCCAGTGATTCTGACATTGTTTTCTCGTGACATATTGTATTTCATGATAGTGGTAAAAATTATTTGATAGTACCTGTGTTTATTTGTGAAAAAAACGGAAATTTGGCGAAAATTATGAAAATTTCACAATTTTCCAACTTTGAATTTTTATGCAATTAAATCACAGAGATATGTCACACAAAATACTTAATAAGTAACATTTCTCACATGTCTACTTTACATCAGCACAATTTTGGAACCAAAATTTTTTTTTGTTAGGGAGTTATAAGGGTTAAAAGTTGACCAGCAATTTCTCATTTTTACAACACCATTTTTTTTTAGGGACCGCATCTCATTTGAAGTCATTTTGAGGGGTCTATATGATAGAAAATACCCAAGTGTGACACCATTCTAAAAACTGCACCCCTCATGGTGCTCAAAACCACATTCAAGAAGTTTATTAACCCTTCTGGTGCTTCACAGGAATTTTTGGAATGTTTAAATAAAAATGAACATTTAACTTTTTTTCACAAAAAATTTATTTCAGCTCCAATTTGTTTTATTTTACCAAGGGTAACAGGAGAAAATGGACCCCAAGAGTTGTTGTACAATTTGTCCTGAGTACACCGATACCCCATATGTGGGAGTAAACCACTGTTTGGGCGCATGACAGAGCTCGGAAGCGAAGGAGCGCCGTTTGACTTTTCAATGCAAAATTGACTGGAATCGAGATGGGACACCATGTTGCGTTTGGAGAGCCCCTGAGGTGCCTAAACATTGGAACCCCCCACAAGTGACACCATTTTGGAAAGTAGACCCCCTAAGGAACTTATCTAGAGGTGTGGTGAGCACTTTGACCCACCAAGTGCTTTACAGAAGTTTATAATGCAGAACCGTAAAAATAAAAAATCATATTTTTTCACAAAAATTATCTTTTCGCCCCCAATTTTTTATTTTCCCAAGGGTAAGAGAAGAAATTGGACCCCAGAAGTTGTTGTACAATTTGTCCTGAGTACGCTGATACCCCATATGTGGAGGTAAACCACTGTTTGGGCGCATGGGAGAGCTCGGAAGGGAAGGAGCGCCGTTTGACTTTTCAATGCAAAATTGACAGGAATTGAGATGGGACGCCATGTTGCGTTTGGAGAGCCACTAATGTGCCTAAACATTGAAACCCCCCACAAGTGACACCATTTTGGAAAGTAGACCCCCTAAGGAACTTATCTAGATGTGTTTTGAGCGCTTTGACCCACCAAGGGCTTCACAGAAGTTTATAATGCAGAGCCGTAAAAATAAAACAAATTTTTTCCCACAAAAATTATTTTTTAGCCCCCAGTTTTGTATTTTCCCGAGGGTAACAGGAGAAATTGGACCCCAAAATTCGTTGTCCAATTTGTCCTGAGTGCGATTATACACAATACATGGGGGGAACCACTGTTTGGGCGCATGGGAGGGGTCAGAAGGGAAGGAGCGTCATTTGGAATGCAGACTTAGATGGAATGGTCTGCAGGTGTCACATTGTGTTTGCAGAGCCCCTAATGTACCTAAACAGTAGAAACCCCCCACAAGTGACGCCATTTTAGAAACTAGACACCCTAAGAAACTCATCTAGATGTGTTGTTAGAGCTTTGAACCCCCAAGTGTTTCACTACAGTTTGTAACGCAGAGCCGTGAAAATTAAAAAAAACAACTTTCCCCAAAAAATTATTTTTTAGCCCCCAGTTTTGTATTTTTCCAAAGGTAACAGGAGAAATTGGACCCCAAAAGTTGTTGTCCTATTTGTCCTGAGTACGCTGATACCCCATATGTTGGGGTAAACCCCTGTTTGGGCACACGGGAGAGCTCGGAAGGGAAGGAGCACTGTTTTACTTTTTCAACACAGAATTGGCTGGAATTGAGATCGGGCGCCATGTCGTGTTTGGAGAGCCCCTGATGTGCCTAAACAGTGGAAACCCCCCAATTATAACTGAAACCCTAATCCAAACACACCCCTAACCCTAATTCCAACAGTAACCCTAACCACACCTCTAACCCTGACACACCCCTAACCCTAATCCCAACCCTATTCCCAACTGTAAATGTAATCTAAACCCTAACTCTAACTTTAGCCCCTAACCCTAACTTTAGCCCCAACACTAACTGTAGCCCCAACCCTAACCCTAATGGGAAAATGGAAATACATTTTTTTTAATTTTTCCCTAACTACGGGGGTGATGAAGGGTGGTTTGATTTACTTTTATAGCGAGTTTTTTTAGCGGATTTTTATGATTGGCAGCCGTCACGCACTGAAAGACGCTTTTTATTGCAAAAAATATTTTTTGCGTTACCACATTTTGAGACCTATAATTTTTCCATATTTTGGTCCACAGAGTCATGTGAGGTCTTGTTTTTTGCGGGACAAGTTGACGTTTTTATTGGTAACATTTTCGGGCACGTGACATTTTTTGATCGCTTTTTATTCCGATTTTTGTGAGGAAGAATGACCAAAAACCAGCTATTCATGAATTTCTTTTGGGGGAGGCGTTTATACCGTTCCGCGTTTGGTAAAATTGATAAAGCAGTGTTATTCCACTTTTTGTTCGGCGGTATGATAATAAAGCGTTGTTTTTTGCCTCGTTTTTTTTTTTTTTCTTACGGTTTACTGAAGGGGTTAACTAGTGGGCCAGTTTTATAGGTTGGGTCGTTACGGACACGGTGATGCTAAATATGTACTTCTATTGTTTTTTTTATTTAGATGAAGAAATGTATTTATGGGAATATATTTTTTTTTTCATTATTTAGGAATTTTTTTTTTTTTTACACATTTGGAAATTTTTTTTAAACTTTTTTATTTTGTCCCAGGGGGGGGACATCACAGATCGATGATCTGACAGTTTGCACAGCACTCTTAGATCACCGATCTGACATGCAGCACTGCAGGCTTCACTGTGTCCAACAGTTATTAGATATATGAAACTGAAATAGCTGTTTATAAAGCATTAAGCTTAAGATTAATAGGGGTGCCCAAACTTTTTCATATAACTGTATACCGTATATACTCGAGTATAAGCCAACCAGAGTATAAGCCGACCCCCCTAATTTTGCCACAAAAAACTGGGAAAACTTTATGACTTGAGTATAAGCCTAGGGTGAAAAATGCTGCAGCTACTGGTAAATTTCAAAAATAAAAATAGATACCAATAAAAGTAAAATTAATTGAGACATCATAAGTGTTTTTGAATATCCACATTGAATCAGGAGCCCCATATAATGCTCCATACAGTTTATGATGGGCTCTATAAGATGCTCCATATTAAAATATGCCCCATATAATGCTGCACAAATGCTGATTATGGCCCCCCAAGATGATCCATACAGACATTTGCCCCGTATAATGCTCCACAAATGTGGATTATGGCCCCATAAGATGCTCCATACAGATAACTGCCCCATATAACTCTGCACATGGCCCCATAAGATGCTCCATACAGATAACTGCCTCATATAATGCTGCACATGGCCCCATACACATACCACTTAGAATTATCACCAAAAAGGTCTTTCTTCGTCTCATTAGACCAGAGAATCTTATTTCTCATAATCTGGGAGTCCTTCATGTGTTTTTTTTTAGCAAACTCTATGCGGGTTTTCATATGTCTTGCACTGAGGAGAGACTTCTGTCGGGCCACTCTGCCATAAAGGCCTGGCTGGTGGAGGGCTGCAGTGATAGTTGACTTTGTGGATCTTTCTCCCATCTCCCTACTGCATCTCTGGAGCTCAGCCACAGTGATCTTGGGGTTCTTCTTTACCTCTCTCACCAAGGATCTTCTCCCACGATTGCTCAGTTTGGCTGGATGGCCAGGTTTAGGAAGACTTCTGGTGGTCCTAAACTTCTATTTAAAGGGAACCTGTCACCCCGAAAATCGCGGGTGAGGTAAGCCCACCGGCATCAGGGGCTTATCTACAGCATTCTGTAATGCTGTAGATAAGCCCCCAATGTTACCTGAAAGAGGAGAAAAAGACGTTATATTATACTCACCCAGGGGCGGTCCCGCTGCTGGTCAGGTCAGATGGGCGTCTCTGGTCTGCTGCGGCGCCTCCCATCTTCATTACAAGACGTCCTCTTCTGATCTTCAGCCACGGCTCCGGCGCAGGCGTACTTTGCTCTGCCCTCTTGAGGGCAGAGGATAGTACTGCAGTGCGCAGGCGCCGGAAAGGTCAGAGGCCCGGCGCCTGCGCACTGCAGTACTTTGTCTGCCCTCAACAGGGCAGAGCAAAGTACGCCTGCGCCGGAGCTGAAAATCAGAAGAGGACGTCTTATAATGAAGATGGAAGGCGCCGCAGCAGACATGGAGACGCCCATCTGACCTGACCAGCAGCGGGACCGCCCCTGAGTGAGTATAATATAACGTCTTTTTCTCCTTTTTCAGGTAACATCGGGGGCTTATCTACAGCATTACAGAATGCTGCAGATAAGCCCCTGATGCCGGTGGGCTTACCTCACCCGCGATTTTCGGGGTGACAGGTTCCCTTTAAGGATTATGGAGGCCACTGTGCTCTTAGGAACCTTGAGTACTGAGCTCCTTGGCCAGCTCCTTTGACCTCATGATTCTTATTTGGTCTGACATGCACGGTGAGCTGTGAGGTCTTATATAGACAGGTGTGTGCCTTTCCAAATTAAGTCCTATCAGTTTAATTAAACACAGCTGGACTCCAATGAAGGAGTAGAACCATCTTAAGGAGGATCACAAGGAAATGGGCAACATACAATTTAAATATGAGTGTCTAAGCAAAGGGTGTGAATACTTATGACTGATATTTCAGTTTTTCTTTAATAAATTTGAAAAATTTCTACATTTCTTGTTTTTCAGTCAAGATGGCGTGCAGAGTGTGCGTTTATGAGAAAAAATTAACTTTTTTTAATTTACAAAATGGCTGCAATGAAACAAAGAGTGAAAAATTTAAAGGGGTCTGAATACTTTCCGTTCCCACTGCATATGGTTATTGATTGAGAAAGGCTCACACTTGGAGCTGAAATGTCTCCATTACGGGCTAGTTAATAGCATTTTTTTCACCTTTACAAGCACCTGGCTACATTATTGTTGCGTGCTTTTTACCTATTTTTTTATAATAATGCTTGTTATTGTATATACAACTACTATTTACTATTGTTTAATAGTGCATGGTTTTTGTCTCCATCAATAGTATTATATTGCCAGTTAAAAGAAAAAAACTCAGTTCCTGTTCACTGTGTGTGTAGCTGGAGCAGATTTTTGCTGACAGACAAGATGCTAAAGGTACCTTCACACATAACGATATTGTTAACGATATCGTTGCTATTTGTGACGTAGCAACGATATTGTTAATGAAATCGTTCTGTGTGACAGCGACCAACGATCAGGCCCCTGCTGGGAGATCGTTGGTCGCTGAATAAAGTCCAGAACTTTATTTCGTCACTGGACTCCCTGGAGACATCGATCCAGCGATGTCTTCACTGGTAACCAGGGTAAACATCGGGTAACTAAGCGCAGGGCCGCGCTTAGTAACCCGATGTTTACCCTGGATACCATGCTAAAAGTTAAAAAAAACAAACACTACATACTTACCTAACGCTGTCTGTCCTCCAGCGCTGTGCTCTGCACTCCTCCTGTACTGTCTGTGAGCCGGAAAGCAGAGCGGTGACGTCACCGCTCTGCTTTCCGGCTCCCAGCCAGTACAGGAGGAGAGCAGAGAAGCAGAGCGCAGCGCTGGAGGACAGACAGCGGTAGGTAAGTATCTAGTGTTTTTTTTTTTAACTTTTAGCATGGTATCCAGGGTAAACATCGGGTTACTAAGCGCGGCCCTGCGCTTAGTTACCCGATGTTTACCCTGGTTACCGGCATCGTTGGTCGCTGGAGAGCGGTCTGTGTGACAGCTCTCCAGCGACCAAACAGCAACGCTGCAGCGATCCGGATCGTTGTCGGTATCGCTGCAGCGTCGCTTAATGTGAAGGGGCCTTAAGATCCTAAGCTATAAGAAATACCAGTTGTAAGCGGTGTTATCTTTGTTCATGAATAAATATATGTTCACTGGTGAATGGCTGGAGAGTACAGAGATTAATCTGCTGCCAAAAGGCTAAGGACCCAGAAACTCAAAGACCTAGAGAACATCCCAGAGGATCGAGGACAATAAAAAAAGAAGCAAAGATGGCCTCCAGCAGCAATTCTGTGAAGTTCACAGTGATGAATCTAACCAGAACTACCAGTTCAGGAAATTCACTGTAAAGATGCTGCTGATAAGAGAAGGTACATTGGAGAAGAATCAAAAAGCACAAAGCACTATCTCCCTCAGTAAGAAAATGATCAGATTGTGCATGTATGTGTGAAACTGCAATTGAACTGTGGGAACAGCTGCAGAAAGTGCATGAAAGGATAAACCTCAGCAATAAGCTCTATTTAATGAGTAAGCTGTATCAGTCTAACCTAAACAAGGGTCAAGACATGCAGGATTTTACAGAAATACTCTAGAAATTGTGGGGCATTGGGGAAAGATCTAATAGATTTCCAGAGGTGTAGCTAGGGTTTTAGTTCCAGGGGTTGAAACATCGGAGTGGGCTCCTAACCAGGTAACCCTGATTACAACTACAGTGGTGCACCCCAATAGTGGGTGTAAGAGAACCTCTGCTGATGACCGCACTGTTAGGCTATGTGCACACGTTCAGGAATTCATGCAGAAAATTCCTGAGAATTCCGGACATTTTCTGCATGAAATCCGCAAGAAAACCGCATGCGTTTTTGCCGCGTTTTTTTCCGGACACTTCCCAATGCATTTTGGAGTGGAAAATCCGCAGAAAAACCGCAAAAAGAGCATGTCCGGATTTTGTGCGGTATGCGTTTTTTTGCGGAAAAAAACGCATCATGTGAACAAAACATCCGGAATTCATTCTAAATGATGGGATGCTTATTGTATGCGGTTTTTTTGCGGGTTTATAGCGTTTTTGTCGGGAAAAACCACGAAAAAACCGGAACGTGTGAACACAGCCTAACTATCAAAAATCTCTATACAAAGACCAACACTGATCTCACCACCAGATAGTGACCATATAGTGGTAAATACCAGTCCTGCAAAACATATAGGAGATTATCTTACAGTTATGAATAGTAACTTACAGCTGATTCTCTTTCTGATGTAGTCATTCAATTTTTCCTTCTTTACCATCTGGTCCAGACCAACAGGACAACTTCTCCAGACAGGACTTGTCGGCAGAGATTACAACAAAGACATCTGACGTCTCGCATTTCAGGTACTGTCCCTTTCTATCCCCAACCTGCACAAACTCCTTATCCTGCTGATATCCCCAATATGGAGCCGCTGCTGCCATATGTATCCCTATTACTGCACCTTCTGTCTGGTACTATATGCCCTCTACATGGTAAAATTAACCTCTAGAACATATTGATACCCTGGGAAAGTGCCCTAGAAAATAGTGCCCGCATTTTGCCCCCAAGAAAGTAATAATGCCCTTTGTGTATCACTTTCCAAAGCAAAACGTACCAAGTGGGAATCTCATGCAAAATAGGGTATCTTAGTGGACTACAGGGAAACCCAGAAAGGATATTGAATTCTGCATCCAGAAATAAATAAGGTCACAATCAGCATGTTAAAGCACCCTAAATGAGTGACCATCTTAATTGTCTGTGACCAAATTGTATCTCATGGAGAAATTAACGCATACACGGAGACAAACCACTTGTGATTGAAGACACAGTCACTACTAGCAAGATCTGTTTTATTGATCGGAAAGCACATCTTTTAATAGCTTATCACTTATCAATGTAAATCTGTGGTTAACCCCCCTAAGTCCTCCTCCCCCAGGAGGACTTTAATCAATATTCATTAGTTTTATGATTCTAGTCTTTTCTTAGGCATTACTTCATTATTGATTAGCTCAGTGGATACGTTGGCATACCAGAGTCCACCTGATTGTTCTAAAACCTGATGACAGGTAGGACTTAGAGCACATATACACATTAATCAGTATCTGTGATTTTTTTTATATACTATATATTCAGCTAAGTGTCCATTTTGTCTGCCAGCATCCATTTAGGATGTCTTCAAATCAAATACATATCCTTAACAAGCAGAGATGTAATGATTGAGGACAACTTCATTTGGCTCATTACATCAGACCAGTAATCCAGCTGAAGAAACAATCTAACAAGGAAAAAGATGTACAAGCTTGGTTAAGTTCTTCAACCACTGAAGAAGCAACAGAAAAATCAGGTGAACCTGAAATCAGAAGATCATGGAAATCAAACAAGTGTATACTAGCTAAGCATCTATTCTACTTTGTCAAAACACTACCTGAGTCAGAGTCGTTGTCATGGTAGGAGATCCAACAACTTCTTGTCTCTGAAAACTGAAGTGGAGTAATGTAGCTAATGAGGAAATGAAATCCTTTCATCAACTTGAAACTTGGAAACTCCCCTATCTACCACAAGGCAAGAAAGCAATCAAATGTAAATGAGCTTTTAAGATCAAATATGACTCTGAAGACAAGGTTCTCAGATTTAAAGCAAGATTAGTCACAAAAGGATATTCTCAGAAATATGGCGAAGATTATGATGCCACTTTTTCTCCACTTGCTAAGTAGACCACATTCAGGACTCTAATGACTATAGCTGCTGTACAGAAGATGTTTGTCAGACATTTGGCATTAAAACTGCCTTTTTAAATGGTGACATTGAAGAGGACTTGTACATGACTCAGGCTACGGTCACACTAGCAGTATTTGGTCAGTATTTTACATCAGTATTTGTAAGCCAAAACCAGGAGAGGAACCATCAGAGGAAAAGTATAATAGAAACACGTCACCACTTCTGTATTTATCACCCACTCCTGGTTTTGGCTTACAAATACTGATGTAAAATACTGACCAAATACTGCTAGTGTGACCGTATCCTCAACCTGAGGGTTATATCAAAGAGGGTGAATAGAATCCTGTTTGTAAACTACAAAAATCTCTCTATGGTCTTAAGCAATTGGCAAGAGCATGGAACACCAAAATAAACAAAGTTTTATTGGAAGAAGGATTTAAAAGAGCTCAAGTAGATCAATGTTCATACGCAAAATGTACAGGCAGTGGGGTCACTTCAATATAAAGCAACTATGGTTCGACTGGATATTGCAGCAACAATTGGACTTCTATGCAGATAAGTGAAAAAAAGCGCCAAAAAGGACTAGAATGCCGGTAAGGCTGGGTTCACATTAGCGTTTCTGTGTGCAGCGTATCATCTGCATGTGCAAACACATGCCAAAACGCATTTAAATGCATGTTTACGCTGTGTTTTTTATCCGCATCAGCTTACACAAGACGCCAAAAATGCATGTGCATGCGCTTGTATGCGTTTTTGCATGCGTTTGCGTTGTTTATGCGCATACGTTCGATATTTCCAGGAGAATTTGGGTATGCGGACAATGCTTTTCCAGTAGAATTTCCTTGACACAAGCCACATGCAATGGGCGTGTCTGGTAGCTGCATGCTGCAGGGGTGCCGTCATCAGTTGTTGGGCTGACGTGTATCCAACTCCTTGAGCTGTGTGCAGTGGTGCTGGCGTCTTCTGCCACTGATGCTGTGCTGGCCTTTGCTGCATGGCTTGTTTGAAAGCATCCTGACAGCCATTCATTACATACAGCTGGAGATCAGGCGGCAGGTTCTCCGACATGCCCCGCTCTAGTGTGGAAAAAAAATGTTGCACCGGTCTCTGAAGGTCGGCTTCCAGGCAGTCAAGGCGTCTGTGGACTTCCTGTAAAGGTGTGTTCATCCGAGTGAACACACTATCCAGTCTGTCTGCAATTGTCCTCATCCCATCCTGGAAGACCGAGCTTAAGTGAATAAACTCGGGCATGAGTGACCTCTCCCAGGCCCTCTGTTGCTGGGGAGCAGACCCAACAAAACCAGGGGCAGAGGGATGGAAGAGGGGAAAACCCGATGGACTGACTGCCTGTTCCCCATCGCTGGTGGATGATTGGGACTGTTCGTTGGCTGGTTGATCAGGGGCCGCTACAACGGAGGACGATCCAGGTTCCATGGTGCTGCTCCAGGTTCTGTGTGGAAAATAAATTAAAAACATTACAAAAAATAAATAAATAAATAAGTTTATATATTAAAAACATTACATATGGCCATGCATACAGTCTATAGTAGTACAACACAAAAGATACTCACGTTCGCTGAGCAAGCGCAGGCCTCAGGAAAGACAGCATGCGATGGTATTTGCATTTCGATACCTTTGGAGCAGCACCACTTCGAACCCAAATCTCCTGTCTGATATCCTTATTGAAGCGATCCTTCATCGAACGCCAACGGACTTTTACTCTCTTCACTGTGAAGGGGGAAGAAAATAAATAAATAAATAAATTGTAAAACAATGCACCTACATTTACAGGTTCACATTGCAATACTTACGAAAATCCTTTCTGTCTTGTGGGGTGGCATGGTCCCAATCAGCCAACAGCGATCCGGCCACTTCTTCCCAGAGTCGTCGAATCAATCCGAAGTCGGAATGCTGATGATCACGGGTGTCCCACAACGCTGCTCGCTCTTTCACAAGAAGAATCAGTTGGTCATTGTCTATGAAGGGTTTGTCTTCCCCACGTTGTGGAACCTATACATCAAAGAAACAAAAAAACAAAGCAAAAAATAAATTATAAGTCAGATAGTTTTAAAGATACTTAAAAACCAAATTCAATTACAACTCTGATAATGAAAAGAATACTTACACCCTGTCTTTCCTCCTCAGGAACTTGGGCCCGACTACCCTGGGAAGCTTCATCTCCACTCTCCGGCTCTTCCGCACTGGAAGGTTCCTGTAAAAAAAATACAGGATTTACCACATGTAGTATTGCCAGTCAATACATACCAATCAGTATATCAAATGAGATTACTTCATCAGTGTCAAGTTCACTCTGGGAAGCAGTCAGGTCTTCACTGGAGGACATGTTGGAACAGCAGGCAGCAGTCAAGTGAAACACTACAGAAAAGAATAGATAAGAAAAATTGAACTTGTTAACCCTTAATAACCGTCAATAAGTCTCTTAACTGAACTGAGATATAAGAGACTAGCATTCCCACACAGGTGACAATCCAGCAGCTGTCGGTTGTACACTATAGCTGCATCCGCCACGATCAGTGTTGTCACCGTCCATATCTGTTTAACCCCTTGGATGCTGCTGTCAATAATGACTACATCATATAAATGGTTAACAGAGTGTGGGGGGCTTCCTCTTTATCCCCATCGGCACCCTGAGATCATGATTTTGTGGTCCTGATGTTTGCCATTGCAATTCACGACCAAATAGTGGTCTTAGAGTCTCCCGGCTATAGCAGCCTGTTCAAAAGTCAGCGACATTTAGGTGGTAAAAATACACTTTTTAAATTCTGTCATGTCACTTTGATCAGAAAAAATTCTACCAATCCCAAAAAAATAATAATATGCAACAGGGTAGAAATGGTACTATATTAAATAAAATTTAACTTTTAATATTAGTATTTAAAATCATTAAAGACAAGAACAGCAAACACACAAAATACATATACCGCACGCCACCCCAGGTAGCAAAAAAACACCCACAGTTCCAAACAAATCACCTTCTGAGTGTATCACAAATAAGCTACTCGGATGGATTGACAAGTCTCGGTCTGTAAATTCTAAAAGGGCCGAGCACTAAACCTCCTCCAAGGACTCCCCAAGCTCCCAAGACTAACCCTGTGGCCTCACGACGCGTTTCATTGTTCCAAATCATCAGGGGAGGTGGTTTATTCTGTGCACGGAAAACCCCTTCATTCCCCAAACTGGCAATGCATCTATTCATCCATTCCTCCCCTGATGATTTGGAACAATGAAACGCGTCGGGAGGCCACGGGGTTAGTCTTGGGAGCTCGGGGATCCTAATGTTGGGTTTGCAATATTACGGTGATTGAGGTATATCCGTTTCCCCACATTCTGGGACTGACCTGGAGCATCCTTTTTGGAACTGCCTGAGAGACCAGGAGGAACATGAAGCACGATCAACCTGGGTGAGACTGTTCCATTTATTATCATTTTTTAAGCAGATGTCTTTTCTTATGTGAGGGTAGCCATATGGTATATGATGTTGATATGGTACAGTTGGACTCTCTGCATTTGAGGTTGCTGATATTAATCGTATGACACCCAAGGACACTGCTGTATTGTGATTAGTGCTTGGCCCTTTTAGAATTTACAGACCGAGACTTGTCAATCCATCCGAGTAGCTTATTTGTGATACACTCAGAAGGTGATTTGTTTGGAACTGTGGGTGTTTTTTTGCTACCTGGGGTGGCGTGTGGTATATGTATTTTGTGTGTTTGCTGTTCTTGTCTTAAATACTAATATTAAAAGTTAAATTTTACTTAATATAGTGCCATTTCTACCCTGCTGCATAATATTGTCATGTCACTTTGCATTAATTCCTGAAAATCACCTGAAGGGTTAATAAACTACGCGACGGCAAATTTTAATATGTCGAGGGATGCGGTTTTTAAAGTGATATCACTTTTGGGGGGTTTCCAATATATATAGCATCCCTAAAGTCACTTCAAACATGGATAGGTCCCTAAAAAAAATAATTTTGTAAAAATGAAAAAATGAAAAATTGCTGCTACATTTTTAAACCTCCTAAAATGCTAACAAAATAAAATAACATTTTACAAATGGTGCTCATGTAAAGCAGGTATGTGGGAAATTATTTATTAATGTTTTGCTATGGTACGCCTATCTGAATTAAAGGGATAATAATTCAAAGTTTGACAATTGCTAATTTTTTTTTTACATTTTTGTCAAATTTGTGATTTTTTTAATAAATAAACACAAAACAGATCAGCCTAAATTTACCATTATCATAAAGTATAATGTGTCACGAAAAAAACAATGGGCAGCACGGTGGCGCAGTGGTTAGCACTACAGCCTTGCAGCGCTGGAGTCCTGGGTTCTAATCCCACCCAGGACAACATCTGCAAAGAGTTTGTATGTTCTCTCCGTGTTTGCGTGGGTTTCCTCCGGGCACTCCGGTTTCCTCCCACATTCCAAAGACATACTGATAGGAATTCTAGATTGTGAGCCCAATCGGGGACAGTGATGATAATGTGTGCAAAAACTGTAAAGCGCTGCGGAATATGTTAGCGCTATATAAAAATAAAGATTATAAAGATTATAATCTCAAAATCACTGGAATTTGACGAAGCGTTCCAGAGTTATTATCACATAAAGTGACACTGGTCAGATTTTCAAAATTTGGCTCTGTCACTAAGGGGTTAAAAGAGCAGACAACAATGTAGCCAAAGGAAAAAATAAAGGCAAAATTAAAAACACAATGGACTTACAGCACAGCAGTCAGGCAGCACAGAACCGGAGCAGCAGCACAGCAGCGGGACAGGAGAAATCAGGGACAGGAGAAATCAGGGACAGGAGAAATCAGGGACAGGAGCACTGCAAAGTCTACAAGGAATAGAAAGCAAAACATAAGACACAAAGTGACGAAGAGTGTGAGACTGGGCAGAGCAACATAGTAGTTGAGAAGTACAGACACTCATACTTGCATTATTTAGTAGCTGAGAGGGCCAGTACCACCGGACAGGACTAATCCTGGAGAGGAGCACTGCACAGTCTATAAGGAACAGAAAGCAAAACATAAGTACAGAGTACAGACTGCAGTAAGAGAGACAAACATTTTCTAAGCTTCTATACTGACAGAGTCTTGAGATCACATCCAGAGTCTTGATAGTCCTGGACTTCCAGTGTCCACACTCCCTTTTACTGTGGCTCATTTGGTTAGGTTCAAAACCCACCAAGGACAACATCTGCAAAGAGTTTGTATGTTCTGCCCTTGTTTGAATGAGTTTCCTCCGGGTACTGTGGTTTCCACTCACATTCCAAAGACATACTGATAGGGAATTTAGATTGTGAGCCCCAACGGGGACAGCGATGATAATGTGTGCAAACTGTAAAGCGCTGCGGAATATGTTAGCGCTATATAAAAATAAATGATTATTATTATTCAGCTTGGATTTTTGAGGTGCTAAAATCAGTTCCTGGACATGCTCAGTCTGAGCCAAATTTGAAGAATTCAGAACCACTATGGGACTAACAGGATAAGTAGCTATTGAGTAGGGGTGATGGAATAATGTTTATTATTGTACTAGATGGTGGCCCGATTCTAATGCACCGGGTATTCTAGAATATGCATGTCCACGTAGCATATTGCCCAGCCCACGTAGCATATTGCCCAGCCCGCGTAGCATATTGCCCAGCCCGCGTAGCATATTGCCCAGCGCGCGTAGTATATAGCAATGTGGGCATCATATCCCTGTTAATAATAATATACTCACCTTCCGTGGATCCAGGAAGCATTTACCGACGCTCCTCGCACGCTCCGGTCTTAAGAGTGCATTGCGGTCTCGCGAGACCGCCAAGTCATCATCTCGCGAGATCGCAATGCATGGACCAGTCACTGGAGCGTTGTGAGGAGCGGGAAAGGCACCGGAAGATGAGTGTATGATGATTTTTTATTTTTTTTAATTATTTTTAACATTAGATCTTTTTACTATTGATGCTGCGTAGGCAGCATCAATAGTAAAAAATTTGGTCACACAGGGTTAATAGCAGCGTTAATGGAGTGTGTTACACCGCGGCATAACGCGGTCCATTAGCGCTGCCATTAACCCTGTGTGAGCGCTAACTGGAGAGAGGAGTATGGAGCGGGCACTGACTGCGGGGAGGAAGGAGCGGCCATGTTGCCGCCGGACTGCGCCCGTCGCTGATTGGTCGTGGGCGTTTTGCCACGACCAATCAGCGACTTGGATTTCTATGACAGACCGAGGCCGTGACCAATGAAAATCCGTGACAGACAGACAGAAAGACGGAAGTGACCTTTAGACAATTACAGTGGGGCAAAAAAGTATTTAGTCAGTCAGCAATAGTGCAAGTTCCACCACTTAAAAAGATGAGAGGCGTCTGTAATTTACATCATAGGTAGACCTCAACTATGGGAGACAAACTGAGAAAAAAAAATCCAGAAAATCACATTGTCTGTTTTTTTAACATTTTTTTTGCATATTATGGTGGAAAATAAGTATTTGGTCAGAAACAAACAATCAAGATTTCTGGCTCTCACAGACCTGTAACTTCTTCTTTAAGGCTGCGTGTCCACGATCAGGATGGCCGGCGGTATCGTCGGAGTGGCTTTGCCGCTCTGCGCTAAGCCCCGCCCCCTTCTGGGACGCGATGGTGCCGGATGATGTCAGCAGCACAGGGGGGGGGGGGGGGCCCGTGTGTCTGCCAGCAGCACAGGGGGGGGGGGGGGGGGCCCCCGTGTGTCTGCCAGCAGCACAGGGGGGGGGGGGCCCCCGTGTGTCTGCCAGCAGCACGGGGGGGCCCCCATGTGTCTGCCAGCAGCACGGGGGGGGCCCCCATGTGTCTGCCAGCAGCACGGGGGGGGCCCCCATGTGTCTGCCAGCAGCACGGGGGGGGCCCCCATGTGTCTGCCAGCAGCACGGGGGGGCCCCCATGTGTCTGCCAGCAGCACGGGGGGGGGCCCCCATGTGTCTGCCAGCAGCACGGGGGGGGCCCCCATGTGTCTGCCAGCAGCACGGGGGGGCCCCCCATGTGTCTGCCAGCAGCACGGGGGGGCCCCCATGTGTCTGCCAGCAGCACGGGGGGGGCCCCCATGTGTCTGCCAGCAGCACGGGGGGGCCCCCATGTGTCTGCCAGCAGCACGGGGGGGCCCCCATGTGTCTGCCAGCAGCACAGGGGGGGCAGGGCATGTGTCTGCCAGCAGCACAGGGGGGGGGGGCCATGTGTCTGCCAGCAGCACAGGGGGGGGGGGGCCATGTGTCTGCCAGCAGCACAGGGGGGGGGGGGGGGGCATGTGTCTGCCAGCAGCACAGGGGAAGGGCCCATGTGTCTGCCAGCAGCACAGGGGGGGGGCCCATGTGTCTGCCAGCAGCACAGGGGGGGGGGCCTATGTGTCTGCCAGCAGCACAGGGGGGGGGGGGCATGTGTGCCAGCAGCACGGGGGGGGGGGGGGGGGCCATGTGTCTGCCAGCAGCACAGGGGGGGGGGCCATGTGTGCCAGCAGCACAGGGGGGGGGGGGGGCCATGTGTCTGCCAGCAGCACAGGGGGGGGCCCATGTGTCTGCCAGCAGCACAGGGGGCATATAGTGACCGGGGGCCTGTACCTGCCAGCAGCACTGGGGGGCATATTGTGACGGGGGCATGTACCTACCAGCAGCACAAGGGGACATATTGTAAACCAGGGGGGCATGTGCCTGCCAGCACAGGGGAGCATATAGTGACCCGGGGGCATGTCCCTGCCAGCAGCACAAGGGGGCATATAGTGACCGGGGGGGCATGTATCTGCCAGCAAAGGGGGGCAGGTGCCAGCACAAGGATAGATACCAGGATGAGGGACATATGACTTGTAAGACGGACACTGGTATTATAAGACAGACCCCATTTAACATAAAAAATTTTTTTTTTCTTTTTCTTCACCAAATTTGTGGGTGCGTCTTATGGTCCGGTGCATCTTATAGTCCAAAAAACACCAAGGTTACTTACTGGTAGCCGGTTTTTCCGGAACCCATGACGGCACACCTGAGAGAGGGGATCCGCCCAGCCAGGACAGGAAACCCTACTGAAAATAAAAGGGCGGTACCTCTCGGTCGCTTCAGTTGGTTTTCAGAGCATGAGAGGCCCCCCTGGTTAGTACACATGGCAATCCAACACCACATCATATTAACTAAAAAAGCACCCAAAACAATAGTGCACACCGAAAGGGTGATAAAGGGGGGGAATATACGGGTGCCGTCATGGGTTCCGGAAAAACCGGCTACCAGTAAGTAACCTTGGTGTTTTCCCCTTCCCCCATGACGGCACACCTGAGAGCCTTTTGTAGAATGAAACCTTAGGGAGGGACCACCGCTTGGAGTACCCTTCTACCAAAGGTTAGGTCAGCAGAGGAAGAAAGATCTAGCCGGTAGTGCTTGAAAAAAGTTGAGAGTGAGGACCAGGTAGCAGCCTTGCAAATTTGATCAATTGATACCTCAGCCTTCTCCGCCCAGGAGGTAGCCAAGGCTCTGGTAGAGTGAGCCTTGATGCCTTCAGGAACCGGAGTGCCACCCGCAGAGTAGGATAAGCTAATGGCCTCCCTAATCCATCTAGCAATAGTACTTTTAGCTACCCCACACCCTCTTTTGCTACCCTGAAAGGCTATGAATAGGGTTTGGTCTTTCCTCCACTGACTAGTCATAGATATGTATTGTAACATAGATCTTCTCACATCTAGCATGTGGAACTTTTGTTCCCCTGGATTTTTGGGATTACTACAGAAAGATGGTAAGGTAATCTCTTGACTCCTATGGAACTTTTGAACCACCTTGGGGAGATAAGCCGGGTCTGGTCTTAGAACGATCCTGTCATCAAAAACCTGAGTATAAGGCGGGGATATTGACAGGGCTTGTAAATCACTTACCCTACGTGCCGATGTTAAGGCTACTAGGAGAACTATTTTAAGGGCAAGTAACTTAGGTGATAACTCCTGTAAGGGCTCAAAAGGGTGTTTAGTTAGAGCTTCTAAGACCAAATTTAGATCCCAAGGAGGGATTTTTGGGATAACGACCGGCCGAGATCTACTGCAAGATTTTATAAATCGTGAAACCCATCGGAAGCGGCCACCGCACCTGGATGCCAGCAGAGAGGGGAGGGCGGCGTGGCAGCCATGGAAGGGAACCCGGCCCTCTGACCATGCTGCTCAACGCCCGCTCGGACGCAGAGACCCAGAGGACCCGCGGACGGCGCTTCCAGACCCCCGAACCCGACGCACAGGCGCTGCATGTTCTTCCACGCCGGGACGGGACCTGGGTAAGTGAACCGCCGTGTTCAGTCAGTTGGGTTTCCTGTCAGGACAGGAAACCCAACTGAAGCGACCGAGAGGTACCGCCCTTTTATTTTCAGTAGGGTTTCCTGTCCTGGCTGGGCGGATCCCCTCTCTCAGGTGTGCCGTCATGGGGGAAGGGAAAAATATGGTATATTGCCCAGCCACGTAGTATATTGCCCAGCCACGTAGTATATTGCCTAGCGACGTAGTATATTGCCCAGCCACGTAGTATATTGCCTAGTGACGTAGTATATTGCGCAGCCACGTAGTATATTGCCCAGTCACGTAGTATATTGCCCAGACACGTAGTATATTGCCCAGACACGTAGTATATTGCCCAGACACGTAGTATATTGCCCAGCCACGTAGTATATTGCCCAGTGACGTAGTATATTGCGCAGCCACGTAGTATATTGCCCAGTTACGTAGTATATTGCGCAGCCACGTAGTATATTGCCCAGTGACGTAGTATACAGCACAGAGCCATGTAGTATATTGCCCAGCTATGTAGTATATTGCCCAGCCAAAAATAAAAAATAAACATATACTCACCTTTCCGAGGGCCCCTTGTAGTCCACGGCAGCTTCCGGTCCCAGGGTTGGTATGAGCGCAGGACCTGTGATGACGTCGCGGTCACATGACCGTGACGTCATGGCAGGTCCTTCTCCCATACCATCTTTGCCACCGGATCCTGCAACGGAAGATGGCGGCCGGCGCGAGCGACTACGGAAAGTGAGTATAGAAGGTTTTTTTTTTTTGTATTTTTAACATTACATTTTTTACTATTGATGCCGCATAGGCAGCGTCAATAGTAAAAAGTTGGAGACACACAGGGTTAATAGCGACGGTAATGGAGAGCGTAACCCGCGGCATAAAGCGGTCCGTTACCGCCGGCAGTAACCCTGTGTTAGCAGTGACCAGAGGGGAGTATGCGGGCGACAGGTACTGACTGCAGGGAGTAAGGAGCGGCCATTTTCTTCCGGACTGTGCCCGTCGCTGATTGGTCGCGGCAGCCATGACAGGCAGCTGGCTAGACCAATCAGCGAATGAATAACCGTGACAGAAGGACAGACAGACAGAAGTGACCCTTAGACAATTATATAGTAGAATATATGTGCGTGTCTCACTGACAATATATATACCGTATTTTCCGCTTTGTAAGACGCACTTTATTTCCCCCAAATTTGGGGGGGAAATGTGGGTGCGTCTAACAAAGCGGATATACCGCTTACCATTACAGGCTGGGAGGAGGGGGTGTCCGCCGCCGCTACCGCCTGCCGCCGCTGTCGTCCGCCGCCACTGCCGGGGTTGTCCGCTGCTGCCCCGGGTGATGCTGAAGGCTCCGGTGCTGCGGGGGGCTCTGGCGACATATTGTGAAAGACCAGAGCCCCCCGGCAGTTCTTCCATGCGTTCCAGTATGACTAATTCCGGGAAAATGGCCGCCGGAATCTCGGGAGATGAGATTTCAGCGCTGAGATCTCATCTCTCGAGATTCCGGCGGCCATTTTCCCGGAGTTAGTTCCAGTATGACTGACTCCGGGAAAATGGCCGCCGGAATCTCGGGAGATGAGATTTCAGCGCTGAGATCTCATCTCTCGAGATTCCGGCGGCCATTTTCCCGGAATTAGTCATACTGGAACGCATGGAAGAACTGCCGGGGGGCTCTGGTCTTTCACAAAATGTCTCCAGAGCCCCCCGCAGCATCGGAGACAGCCCTACAGCACAGGAGCCCCCTGCAGACCCCTCATCCCAGCCTGCAGCAAAGGAGCCCCCTGCAGACCCCTCATCCCAGCCTGCAGCAAAGGAGCCCCCTGCAGACCCCTCATCCCAGGCTGCAGCACAGGAGCCCCCCTGCAGCACAGGAGCCCCCTGCAGACCCCCTCATCCCAGCCTGCAGCAATGCTCCACTCCTGCCTCCGGCAACGAGCCTGGGACCCTGATCCACCACAACCACAACCCCTGGTAAGTAATAAGACGCATGGATTATAAGACGCCCCACCAATTTATTAAAAAATAGTTTTTTCCTATTTTTCTCCTCAAAATTTGGGGTGCGTCTTATAATCCGGAGCGTCTTACAAAGCGAAAAATACGGTATATATAATATACACTACGTGTAGACATTTATTCTATCTATTCTAATAAAACCTGTCAGTCTGATTTTACTGTACACCGCAATGAATTGCCGGCTTTTCTATAGAACACCGCTGCGTATTTCTTGCAAGCCACACTGTTGGTCTGTGTGTAGGAGCTGCCCCATAGAGAATCATTGGTCTGTGTGCAATGCGTAGTTTTTGCGCCTCTCATACGTCCGTAAAACTCGCTAGTGTGACCCCGGCCTCAGGCATCTGTGCACGCCGCGGCCTTTTCAAACTTCTGCACGGGCCCTGGTACGAGCGCTCTCCTGCTTGCCCGCACCTGCTTGCCCGCACTGACCAGGGTTGCAGACGCGTGCAAGCACGAACGAGGGCCGCGCTCACGAGGGCTCCCGTGGCTCTGGTCAGCGCCTGCACAAGAGAGCGCGCACACCAGGGCCCGTGCAGAAGATTTAAAGCGCCGGTGGCCCATTTTGTAGCTCGGAGCCGCTGGCAGCCAGATCCATGTTATCTGACTGAAGGGCGGCTGCCGCCCTGTGTCTCCCTGCTGTCTGAGGCCAAATGCTCAACTAGCCTCATTATAGGTGCGCCCCTGACTATATGGAGGACTATGGGAGTGCATTATACAATATGGAGGACTATGGGGGTGCTTTATACAATATGGAGGACTATGGGGGTGCATTATACAATATGGAGGACTATGGGGGTGCATTATACAATATGGAGGACTATGGGGGTGCATTATACAATATGGAGGACTATGGGGGTGCATTATACTATATGGAGGACTATGGGGGTGCATTATACTATATGGAGGACTATGGGGGTGCATTATACTATATGGAGGACTATGGGGGTGCATTACACAATATGGAGGACTATGGGGGTGCATTACACAATATGGAGGACTATGGGGGTGCATTACACAATATGGAGGACTATGGGGGTGCATTACACTATATGGAGGACTATGGGGGTGCATTATACTATATGGAGGACTATGGGGGTGCATTATACTATATGGAGGACTATGGGGGTGCATTATACTATATGGAGGACTATGGGGGTGCATTATACTATATGGAGGACTATGGGGGTGCATTATACTATATGGAGGACTATGGGGGTGCATTATACTATATGGAGGACTATGGGGGTGCATTATACTATATGGAGGACTATGGGGGTGCATTATACTATATGGAGGACTATGGGGGTGCATTATACTATATGGAGGACTATTGGGGTGCATTATACTATAGTGAAGACTATGGGGGTGCATTATACTATAGTTAAGACTATGGGACGTGTATTACACTGCATGGAGGTGAAGCAAGGCTCATCCCTCGCCGTGTCATTCAGCATTCATACAAGCCACTCCATTTCCATGGCACAAAGCCCTGGCAGCCATTAGCACACAACTGGCAGCTGTATTTAAGGATGTCGGAGAGCAGCGCCACATCCAGGCCGGCATACTGGACAGGTGCCCAGTCAGATACAGGGGTGATACCTAACAGAACAGGCAGTGGGCAGCATGCCACATGCTGGGAGTTGTAGTCCTGATCAGCAGGAGAACCCCTGGGTACAGATCCCACAGATTACTGGGGAGTTGTATGGCGAGCAGCTGCTTACAGGCGGGAGTCCAGGACGATGAGTCCACATCTGCAGTGTGCCCGGCTCACACCGATGTGCGGGCAGAGCAGGATCTGGGACACTGAGGGGGCTATCCGCATAGCCGGGGGGCGCCGAGCATGGGAGGCGCGGTACGTACCGGAGTCCCGGGCACAAGGCTCGTATTCGGCTGTAACCCGAGCAGATGCAGGCGAGGAGGAGCGACTACAGGACGGTCGGCCTGTGATGATGTCACGGACATGTGACCGGTCACGTGAGGGGCGGGGGTGATGCTGTCTCTCCTATAGTGCTGCTGTGTAGGGGATTGTACACGAGGCTGAAGTTGGTTTCTTATTCATCAGTTTCTTAGTCGGCAATTTTTTCTTTTCTGTTTTATTTTATGGGCTTAACAACAAATAATAAGCATCACAATAATAACATACAATGCAGCGAGGTGCCCTGATGTGAATACACTTGAAAAAGCTACAAAAATGATAAAACTGGCACAAAAATGGGCATCAAAGTGGGCACCGAAGGGCGTTAATCAAAGGGTTAAATGACTTTAGGCCACGGATATCACACTGCAATCATATAGAACAGGGCGACCCACATGAAAACCAGGTCCCTCCAGCCTGGCCCAAATGCGTTCTGGGCATCAGAACTGGGCATCAAAGTGGGCAGTCAATTTTGGCCATTTGAACAAGTAACTGATGTTTTTAAGGGGTTAAATGACTTTGGGCCACTGATCTCATACTAAGAATACACAAATAGTGATGCATCAAACCCAGGACCCTGCAGCCTGACCCAAATGGGTTCTGGGCATCAGAACTGGCATCAAAGTGGGCAAACAGCCCATTCTCACAGACTTGAATAAGTTACTGATGTTTTTAAGGGATTAAATTACTTTGGGCCACTGATCTGACACTAAGGCTGCCGTCACACTGGCAGTATTTGGTCAGTATTTTACCTCAGTATGTGTAAGCCAAAACCAGGAGTGGAACAATTAGAGGAAAAGTATAAGGGTATGTTTCCACGATCAGGAAACGCTGCGTGTCTGACGCTGCATAGAGCCGCAGCGTCAGACACGCAGCGTCCAGATGTTACAGCATAGTGGAGGGGATTGAATGAAATCCCGTCTCCACTATGCGTGGTAACACGCACGCGGCGGCCCTGCGACTCCGGACATGCTGCGCGTCTTTTCAGATCGCAGCATGTCCGTATATCTTGCGGCGACACAGCGTCGCCGCAAGATATAGCACAGGGCCCTATGGTGGGGAGCGATGATCCCGGATGTGTGCTATGAACACATCCGGCATCATCGCGTCCCAGAAAGGGGCGGGGCTTAGCGCAGAGCGGCTAAGCCGCTCCGACGATACCGCCGGCCATCCTGAAAGTGGACACATACCCTAACAGAAACATATGCACCACTTCTGTATTTATCACCCACTTCTGGTTTTGGCTACAAATACTGATGTAAAATACTGACCAAATACTGCTAGTGTGACAGCAGCCTAAGACTACACAGATAGTGATGCATCAAACCCAGGTCCATCTAGCCTGGCCCAAATGGGTTCTGGGAATCAGAACTGGCATCAAAGTGGGCAGAGTTGATTTTGGCCATTTGAATAAGTAACGTGTTTTTAAGGAGTTAAATGACATCTATCTATTCTTAGTGTGAGATCAGTGGCCCAAAGTCAATTAACCCCTTAAAAACATCAGATAATTATTCAAATGGCCAAAATCAACTCTGCCCACTTTGATGCCAGTTCTGATGCCTAGAACACATTTGGGCCAGGCTGGAGATACCTGGTTTTGATGTGGGGCTCCCTGTTCTATATGTCTGCAGTGTGATATCAGTGGCTCAAAGTCATTTAACCCTTTAACGCTCTTTGGTGCCCACTTTGAGGCCAGTTTTATAATTTTTGTAGCGGTTTTTCAGTGTATTCACATCAAGGCACCTCGCTGCATTGTATGCTATCATTGTGATGCTTATTTTTTGTTGTTAAACCCATAAAAAAACAGAAAAGAAAAATTTGCAGAATAAGAAACTGATGAATAAGAAACCAACTTCAGCCTTGTGAATTGTATAGTGATCGGTACAGAGGGGGGCGTAGCGGCTGATTCTCAGTGCAGTGCGTGAAAAGATCCCGGCCGAGACAGCGGGCTCAAAATCAGGACTGCCCCTCTGGATCCGGGACGGTTGGGAGGTATTCGCATAAGCACACCATGCCTCCTGTCTGGCATAGCTTTCCAGCCAGAGAGGGGCTGTACGCAGGGCCTGGAAGCCATTGGTTGCAATTTACACACTGCCTGTGGAAACGCATGACTGTGAGCCGAGCCCAGCAGTGGTACTAAAATTAACTTTACTTTTTTAATGTGTCCCCCCTAGCCACCTCTTACTTTTTTGTGTTCCAAAAAAATGCTGATCCAGCTACGTGGGATAGGGGGATAAATATTCTGGATGCACAGTTTGCACATTACAAGGGGTGGGGGATAAATATTCTGGATGCACAGTTTGCACATTACAGGGGGTGGGGGATAAATATTCTCGATGCACAGTTTGCACATTACAAGGGGTGGGGGATAAACATTCTGGATGCACAGTTTGCACATTACAAGGGGTGGGGGAGAAATATCTGGATGCACAGTTTGCACATTACAAGGGGTGGGGGATAAATATTCTGGATGCACAGTTTGCACATTACAAGGGGTGGGGGATAAATATTCTGGATGCACAGTTTGCACAT
This sequence comes from Ranitomeya imitator, assembly GCF_032444005.1. Lineage (NCBI taxonomy): Eukaryota > Metazoa > Chordata > Amphibia > Anura > Dendrobatidae > Ranitomeya > Ranitomeya imitator. Next base: position 473,280,811 of record NC_091283.1, read on the forward strand.
TACAAGGGGTGGGGGAGAAATATCTGGATGCACAGTTTGCACATTACAAGGGGTGGGGATAAATATTCTGGATGCACAGTTTGCACATTACAGGGGGTGGGGGATAAAGATTCTGGATGCACAGTTTGCACATTACAAGGGGTGGGGGAGAAATATCTGGATGCACAGTTTGCACATTACAAGGGGTGGGGATAAATATTCTGGATGCACAGTTTGCACATTACAGGGGGTGGGGGATAAAGATTCTGGATGCACAGTTTGCACATTACAAGGGGTGGGGGAGAAATATCTGGATGCAATTTGTGCACATTATCCCCTTCCCTGCAATGTGCAAATCGTCCATCCAGATATTTATCCCCCTACATACACTTCTGTAAATAACTGGGGTGGGATAATGTGCAAAAAGTGCATTCAGCTATTCACAAGGGGGGATAACGCAAATGTGCACTCAACTATTAAGAGGGCGATAATGTGTAAAATGTGGGTCCAGCTATTTACGAGTTGTGGGGATAATGAGCAAAGATGCATCCAGCTATAGCTATTGCTGTATCTACTATATAATTGTCTAAGGGTCACTTCCGTCTTTCTGTCCTTCTGTCTGTCTTTCTGTCTGTCACGGATATTCATTGGTCGAGGCCTCTGTCTGTCATGGAATCCAAGTCGCTGATTGGTCTCGCCAGCTATTTGTCATGGCTGCCGAGACCAATCAGCGACGGCCACAGTCCGATTAGTCCCTCCCTACTCCCCTGCAGTCGTCGCCCGCTCCATACTCCCCGCAGTCACCGCTCACACAGGGTTAATGCCAGCGGTAACGGACCGCGTTATGCCGCAGGTAACTCACTCCGTTACCGCCGCTATTAACCCTGTGTGACCAAGTTTTTACTATTGATGCTGCCTATGCAGCGTCAATAGTAAAAACATCTAATGTTAAAAATAATTTAAAAAAAATAACAAATCATTATATACTCACCTTTCGCGACACTCCGGTGACCTCCGGCAGGTTCCGGTGCCAAGGATGATATGGGAGAAGGACCTACCATGACGTCACGGTCATGTGACCGCGACGTCATCACAGGCCCTGCGCGCCTGCGCGAGAAGGACCTGCCATGACGTCACGGTCATGTGACTGCGACGTCATCACAGGGCCTGCGTGAGAACGCCCTCCCGTGACGTCACGGTCATGTGACCACGACGTCATCACAGGTCCTGCGCGCCTGCGCGAGAAGGACCTGCTATGACGTCGCGGTCATGTGACCAAACTACAAGGGGCCCTCGGAAGGTGAGTATATGTTTATTTTTTAACCTGTGACATACGTGGCTGGGCAATATACTACATGGCTGGGCAATATACTACGTGACTGGCCAATATACTACATGGCTGGGCAATATACTACGTGGCTGGGCAATATACTACGTGACTGGGCAATATACTACGTGGCTGGGCAATATACTACATGGCTGGGCAATATACTACGTCACTGGGCAATATACTACGTGGCTGGGCAATATACTACGTGGCTCTGTGCTGTATACTACGTCGCTGTGCAATATACTACGTGGCTCTGTGCTGTATACTACGTCGCTGTGCAATATACTACGTGGCTCTGTGCTGTATACTACGTCACTGGGCAATATACTACGTGACTGGGCAATATACTACGTGGCTGGGCAATATACTACGTCACTGGGCAACATACTACGTGGCAGGCCAATATACTACGTGGCTGGGCAATATACTACGTGGCTGGGCAGTATACTACGTCACTGGGCAACATACTACGTGGCAGGCCAATATACTACGTGGCTGGGCAATATACTACGTGGCTCTGTGCTGTATACTACGTCGCTGGGCAATATACTACGTAACTGGGCAATATACTACGTCACTGGGCAATATACTACGTGGTTGGGCAACATACTACGTCACTGGGCAATATACTACGTGGCTGGGCAATATACTACGTCATTGGGCAATATACTACGTGGCTGGACAATATACTACGTGGACATGCATATTCTAGAATACCGGATGCGTTAGAATCGGGCCACCATCTAGTGTTATATAAGTCTATGTGACTGCAGACTTGCGAATCCTCATATCATTTGCACTATGTGCCCTGAGTATTCTCTGGGAGTGGGCGGGCACGTGACTACAGGTATGTGATTTTTCATACAAGCCGACTAGATGGGGGAGGCCCCACTTAATACAAGTCATGTTATTATTTTTTTTTTGTTGAGGGGGGAGTGAAGAAGGACATTTAGACTTTTGCTATGGGGCCCCGTGATTTCTATGTACGCCCATGTTTGTGGGAATAGATTAAGTACAGCTGATTTTGAGAAATGGGAAATATATTCTTGATAGAAGTGTGTACAGCGTATATATTATGGTACGCAGGGCCGGACTGGCAATCTGGATTTCTGGCAAATGCCAGAAGGGCCTCTCTGGTCATGGGCCGCCTTGTCTGCTATGTAGTTTGCAGAATCAGTGTTCTCAAGACACCCATACTGTTAACAGTGGTTATGGAGCATATTAGAAATATTGGTCTTGTAGAAAATCTTGCTTTCCTCCATCCAGGGTAATATTAGTGATATAGCCCATCTGGTTCTTGGGGACAGGAACAACATGGACCTGCGTGATTGCAAATGCCAGGGCTGAATTTCAGCCCCAGTCCGTACCTGATGGTACGTTACCCTCTGTGTTCCAGAGTTTTGATGTTGAATCCCAGAGGTGGGGAAATCGTGTTTATATCTTCACCATTACATTTCTTCAGGATTGTGGTTTTACCAGCTAAAACTCCAACAATGAGTTAAAAGAAAAACATAAAAGAAAAATAAACTACTACTACATAAGTTTTATCAAAACTATAGCAAGAAACCCAGAAAATGATGCAGAGATGTAAATCAGGGTCTCTGCCCCTACTTTATGCTGCTGTCAATTGGGGCAGCAAAAACCCAGTGACAGATTCTCTTTAACCCCTTTCTGGCGTCTGATGTAATGATCCCTCCATGTGATCTGGGCCTGTTTGATTATGGATGATCATTACGTCATTTGTTTAATGCGATACTGCGACTTAAGTCACGGTGATCGCTTTAAAATTCCGGCGCCATCTTACCTGTTGGTAGATGGTGCCATCATCTTGGGGGGTGTCGCCGCCCTCCCGCACCCAAGATCACTGTGATTGGCTGTTCAATTCTGAACAGCCAGTCACAGCATTTCTCAGTGTTTCAGCCAGTCAGATTGCCTGAAACACTAAGGTCCCAGCCTAGGATTGAGCACCGATCGCAGGCTGGCACCTGGCAACACCAGGCATGGCCTGAAAGAACCAGATTGGTGCGATCGATCGCGCCAATCGCAGGGCAAAGCTGTGGTATGACCGCGCTATGCCCTGCAGCTGACCTGCCTAGGATCATAGCTGTGTGCTCCGATCCTAAGCATGGCCTGGAGCCGCTGATTGGCGCGATCCAAGATTACATCGATCGCGCCAATCGCAGGGCAAAGCTGTGGTATGACCGCGCTATGCCCTGCAGCTGACCTGCCTAGGATCGTAGCTGTGTGCTCCGATCCTAAGCATGGCCTGGAGCCGCTGATTGGCGCAATCCAAGATTACATCGATCGCGCCAATCACAGGGTACAGCCGCGGTGTGACTGCTTTGTGCCCTACCGGTGACCTGCCTAGGATCGGAGCTTTGAGCTCTGATCCTAGGCCGGTTTCTAGCAACACTGGCATCACCAGGGCCAGCTCTGATTGGTGTGATCAATGTCATCATCGACCACACCAATAACAGGTCACAGCAGTGGTATGATCGCCGCTATGTGACCTGTCTGTGACTGCTCTGCAGGTCCTCACAGTAGCTGGGGATTTGTGCAGAGCGGGCACACTGCTGGATCTCCTGCTGTGCTGGGCCTTGTGCCCTTACCTCTGTGAGTTGTAAACTGTGGGCCATACTTCTAGGCGTCCTGACTGAGGACGCATCCCGATCGATCACTGTTCTTTCAGTAACTTTTCTCTCTTTATCTACACTGGGATTTCGATATTCTTTATCTCTGTCTCCCCTCTTGTTTGGGACACCCATGTCATGCAGCACTGTTCACTTCGGATCCGCTTTCTGACACTCTGGACCCTTTCTGACAGGAAACTACCTCTGTCCCTTCAGCTTAGCCAGTCCAAGTCTGGGCTAGTCCCAACATTAACTCATGCTTTCCCTACTATCAGGAAGCACACAACATTAACATCATTAACACAAGTCATAATTCACATTACACAACATATTACATTTGTGCTTCAAGGGAGAACGTTGGGCAATATGCCCATCTACTTACGGTACATTATTCCATTATTTACTGATATAGATATGCCCCTTTTATTGCTCGACTGAGGATTCTAAATTAAAGTGTAATGCTACCTGTGTCCTTCACAGTGTCTAAAAGTAAAAAATGAGGACACTACAGTCTCCCCTGTAATGGATCTAGTTACTTCTCCCTCGTGACTGAGTCCTGAAGGTAGCTCAGGAAGGGGAGGGTGGTACAAGACGTTTTGGAGAGCCTCCTGACATGGGTGTGAATTCCTGGGAGGTCAAATTAAGGGGAAATCAGTCTGTCTTCCATAGATGAAGCTGCCAAATGTACTGACACAATGAGATGTGCACGGCCAGGGCAGAAGAGGCATGTTATACTCAGGGATCAGATCAGATTAAGTAGTGAGATGACACCTTGTAATGGAGAATGACAGCGGCTGATCTGGGGCTGGATATACTCAAGATTTATGGGACCACCAGGAATATTCCATTACCTAGCTTGGCCACTAGGACTAGTTTATTATTATTCTTCTTATTATTTATATATATATATATATATATATATATATATATATATATATATATATATATATATATATATATATATATATAGCACCATTAATTCCATGGTGCTGTATATGAGAAAGGGTTACATCAAAATACAAATATCACTTACAGTAAACAAAACTAACAATGACAGACTGGTACAGAGGGAAGAGGACCCTGCCCTTGCGGGCTTACATTCTACAGGATTATGGGGAAGGAGACAGGAGGTCGAGGGTTGCAGTAGCTCCGATGGTGTTGAGGTGGCCGTGTGGTCTTTACAGGCTGTAAGCTTCTTTGAAGAGGTGGGGTTTCAAGTTTCTTTTAAAGGATCCAAAAGTAGTGGATAACCGGATGTGTTGGGGCACAGAATTCCAGAGGATGGGTGATATTCGGGAGAAGTCTTGGAGGCGATTGGGTGAGCGAATAAGTGTGGAGGAGAGAAGGAGGTCTTGGGAGGACCGGAGATTACGTGAGGGAAGATATTAGATAAGTGTGGAAATATACGGAGGAGAAAGGTTATGGATGGCTTTGTAGGTCAGTGTTAGGCTACGTTCACATTAGCGTCATGCGACGCAGCGTCGCCGACGCAACGCACGACGGATCGGAAACGCACGCAAAAACGCACCATTTTTGACGCATGCGTCGAACGGATGCGTCGTAAAACGCAGCGTTTTTTGTGCGTTTTTGTTGCGTTTTCCCAAAAAACGCAGCGTTTTACGACGCATGCGTTGTCAAACAATGATGTTATCTTTCCACACAATTTAGTGTCTAGACACTAGATAACACCACCAGGGCCTCAGTGGGCCCCCCTCTTTAACACATACCACGATTCATGATGCACAGATACAGCAGAGAAATATACCACAGCCAGGTAGCATATAACACAGCCCACGTAGCATATAACACAGCCCACGTAGCATATAGCACAGCCATGTAGCATATAACAGCCACGTAGCATATAGCACAGCCATGTAGTATATAGCACAGCCACGTAGTATATAACACAGCCCACATAGTATATAGCACAGCCCACGCAGTGTATAACACAGCCCACGTAGTATATAGCACAGCCCACGCACTGTATAACACAGCCCACGTATTATATAGCACAGCCCACGCAGTGTATAGCACAGCCCACCCAGTGTATAGCCCAGCCCACGCAGTATATAGCCCAGCCCACGTATTATATAACACAGGCCACATAGTATATAACACAGCCCACATAGTATATAACAGAGCCACGTAGTATATTGCCAAGCTACGTAGTATATAGCACATCCATGTAGTATATAGGACAGCCACATAGTATATAGCACAGCCACGTAGTATATTGCACAGCTACGTAGTATATTGCACAGCTACGTAGTATATAGCACATCCCACGTAGTATATAGCACAGCTCAATAGTATATAGCACAGCTCACGCAGTATATAACGAAGCCACGTAGTATATTGCCCAGCCACGTAATATATTGCTCAGCTACGTAGTATATAGCACAGCTCACGTAGTGTATAGCACAGCCCACGCAGACGCAGTATATAGCACAACCCACGTAGTATATAGCGCACAGACTGCCAGCCATTTAGTATAGACAGTCTAGGCTAGGACTAGTCAACCAGGCCTGGCTCACAGCAGGCTGCCATAAAGACCCCCCCATCCCCGCAATGCATTGGGACCAGGTCCATGAACTTGGAGGAAGACTCACTCACTCGCCGTTGTTTCCATTGGGGACACAGCCTGTGCCTGGGACCGTCCGTGCACCTGACTGCTGCTCCTGCCTCCTGCTCCGCTCGTCTTTCTTCTTGGCGCTGCCACTGCACCTGCGCTGCCGCTGGACTCCTGGATGGTGGACGCGTGGATTACAGCAGCCGGAAGTGTCAGGACAGAGCGACTGCCGCCGCCGGCCCGGAAGTGACTCGTATCCATGGTGATGGCGGCGCCGGCGGTGACTGGTGAGTATTGCAGGCAGCTGTGTGAAACTCAGTCCCAGCAGCAGGCACGGCCCGGAAGTGACTCTGGCTGCGTATCCATGGTGACAGACGGTCCCGACTCCCAGAGGTGAGTATTCCGGCTGCAGCTGCGCACCGTAAATGGGCCCCCCCCATCTCGCCAGGGCCCCGGCATTTGCCCGGGTATGCCGGGTGCTGACGCCGGCCCTGAACACCACCAATGAATAGAAGAGGGTGGGTCTAGTGTCTAGACACTAGATAATGCCACCAATGGGTAGATGAGGGTGGGTATTAATGTAATAGTGGTATATATACCCCGGCATAGATTATTTCCAACCATACAGCATCAAGATGGAGCGTCCCATGGAGAGTATCTACCTCAATATTGAGCTGGAATTAGCACTTGCTATTGCTTATGCTATTGCCTGTCATGAACAGAGGAAAAGAGACAAACTACGGAGAAGGAGTCGTCGGCGTTTTTGGCTACACCCTATAGTGGAAGTCCGAGAGAGTCGTGGAGCCTACCATTGTCTGTTTGGCGAATTAAATGAGAACCAGGAGAAATACTTTGAATACACCAGGATGTCACAAAACAGCTTCCGATATCTGCTGCGTCTGGTGGAAGGAACCATTTCCAGGCAGGACACGCAGCTCCGTAAATCGATTTCCCCCGAGGAACATCTGCTGGTGACTCTACGGTACGTAATGCAATGTGAAGGATTTATATGTTCTTGCCATTTTTTAAAGTAACGTGTTTTGGTTTTGTGGGGTGGGGGATTGTAATTAAGAATGAAAAATTCTTTCATAACAATTTAATTAATTACATTTATTTATTTTTCTTCTTGTCAGTTTCCTTGCTACCGGAGAGACCTTGAGATCACTGCATTTCCAGTTTCGGATTGGAGTCTCCACACTGTCTGGTATTATTGCCGACACATGCCGCGCATTGTGGGACAACCTCCGGGAGGAATTTTTACCCATCCCTACAACAGAATTATGGCAGGCCAACGCCCAAAAATTCGAACAAGTGTGTTCTTTCCCTAACTGTATTGGAGCCGTGGATGGGAAGCACATTAGGATTACCAAGCCTTCCAGAAGTGGATCTCTGTTTTTTAATTATAAAAAATACTTTTCCACCGTGCTCATGGCAATTGCAGGTGCGGACTGCAGGTTTCTCGCTGTGGACATTGGAGCGTTTGGCCGTGCAAATGATTCACGGACATTTAAGGAGTCTGATATGGGCCGAAGATTGTACGATAACAATTTTAATTTCCCCCAGCCACGACCTCTTCCCAACACCGAAGGCCCGGCCCTGCCATTTGTTGTGGTTGGGGATGAGGCTTTTCAAATGAGTGGCAACCTACTTAAACCGTACTCCAGTCGGGGGTTGGACCGCACAAAAAGTATATTTAATTATAGACTGTCCAGGGCCAGAAGAACTGTGGAGTGCGCCTTTGGAATCCTTGTCTCCAAATGGCGTATCTTAGGATCCGCTATAAATTTGAAAATTGAGACAGTGGATGAGGTGGTGAAGGCGTGTGTGGTTCTCCACAATTTTATTATTGATAAAGAGAGAGTCAACGTGGAACTCGATGAACCCATACCAAATCCATTGCCTGATTATCAAGATCATCCTCTGCGGACAACTGTGGAGATTGCTCATATGAGGGACCAATTTGCTGCATACTTTGTTTCAGATGTTGGCCGTGTTTCATGGCAAGATCAAATGGTTTAATTCATCTTGGTATTATGATGTCATGTAAACACTGTGGAGTCCATGTCATTTTACCATCCTATGTAAGGTTATTGTTATAATGTCCCCTGATTGTCTAATGCGTTGTGTTTTGAAATAAAGTTCTTGTGCCTTTTCGTTTTCACAAAACAAATCTCCCATATGTTTTTCCATAGTAATCAAATTGTAAAATCCAATGTTATGTAAAGTAATGTGTGTCCCACGAAATTTATGTGAGCACCAGTACCCAAATGGACTGTGACAAAATAAAAAAATATTTCAGCCGTGTTTTCCATAGTTTTGACATATAACATGATTGGCTCCCACCTTGTCAACCATTTTTAATCCTGCAGACTATTTGCATATGGAACCTGGCTTGACAAGGAGGGAGACGATCATGTTTGCAAAACTCTACAGAGTTAACACTATTGGACTCAGGATGCTAGTATACGTCCAGAGTCAAATAGTGGCGACACTGTGAACATTGCTACCACCTCACCTGACCAATATTCTTAAGGTACCGTAATAAAACTATTATCCAACGATACCGACCAGTGATACGACCGAACCGTGATCGTTGTTTAGTTGTCGCATGGTTGCTGGAGAGCTGTCACACAGACAGCTCTCCAGCGACCAAAAAAAGAGCAAGTCCCCATGTAATCTGGGTAATGTTATGAAGCGCATGGCCGCACTCACGATGTTTTCCCTGTTTACCATTGTTAATGTAATTTAAAAAAAATAAAAAAAAACCTTACATTCCGGTGTGTGACACGTCCATCGCCGTCAGCTTTCCGTACTGTGCCAGCCCTAAAGCACAGCGTTTATTATTAAGTCAACGGTGTGCTCTGCTTTACGGGCGGGAATCACAGTGTCAGTCACTGCGGAAAGATGACGGCGAGGGACGTGGTTGACACCTTTTTTTTTGGGGGGGGGTACTGTTCACTTATTTGAGTGTTTAAAACACTGCGCTAGTAACCCAATATTCCCTTGTTTAAAACAAAGACATCGCTGGATCGGTGTCAAACACGCCGATCCAACAATGACAGCGTGTGATCAGTTACCCCAAAAAATTCCTAATCATTCGCTGACACCAATAATCTCACAGCAGGGGTCTAATCGTTGTACGATTTCAGAAAAGATAACGTTGGTTACACACAAAAACCAACTATATCGTTACTGAAATCGTTGTGTGATGGTACATTTTAAACTTGATATATTGAGCAATGCTGTTTGTGTTTGTAACATCTCATAGTACAATGAGCGACAGCCCTATAAAAAAATGAAAAAAATTTTTTATAAAATATTGTCAGACATTGCACATCAGGTGTTACAAACACAATATTTGTGTATACGGCGCACGGTGTGATTTGGTGCAAACTTTATTTGAGACAATAAAAACTCAGTATTTTTTAAAAAAATAACAATTTTATTAGGGACACAAAATAAAAGAAAAGGGAAATGTTAAGGGGTATCTATGTCTGCAATTAAGGGGGATTGATATACCCCACTTTTGGGGGATGTTGAGGAGACCGAGGAGGAGGACGAGGGGGAGGAAGCAGCATAGTCTATGACACTAGACGGGATGCCGACATCAATCCAGCCAGTTGACGGTGGCGAGACTGCCAAAGCAGGAGGTGAGGGAGGAGGAGGGACGACCAGTGTCCTTGGCTGGCTACTCCGGCTCCGGGTAGACCCAGGCTGTGTACTAGGTGTACTCCTTGTAGACCCAGGCTGGGTACTGGGTGTACTCCGTGTTGACCCAGGCTGGGTACTTGGTGTGCTCCGGGTCGACCCAGGCTGTGTACTGGTGGTTGTTTTGGGAGCAGCCATAGCCAAGGTTGTAGTGCTTGTCGTCGTCTTCTTTTTTTTCCTCCTCTCTCCCTCTGGGTGTGGGTCGGCTTCCCGTCTGTGTGCCCTTGAAGGCCTGGCATGAGCAGAACTTTGGGGCTCTGTTCTGTGGTGGCGGTGGCGGTGGCCCTTTGGCACGCGGAGCTCTGTGGTGGTGCTCTGCAGCAGGAGTCGGAGTCATGGCAGCCAGCGATGGTACTGCGGGCACTGTAGTCGCTGACTGCATGACCCGAGCCTGCTGCAGAGCAGTGACATATGCGTTGTTGCAGCCCTGCATGACCGAAATCTGGAGTTCCGGCGTAAGATGTACAACCATGCCCTTTTTTTCCTCCTCTCTCCCTCTGGGTGTGGGTCGGCTTCCCGTCTGTGTGCCCTTGAAGGCCTGGCATGAGCAGAACTTTGGGGCTCTGTTCTGTGGTGGCGGTGGCCCTCGGCACACGGAGCTCTGTGGTGGTGCTCTGCAGCAGGAGTCGGAGTCATGGCAGCCAGCGATGGTACTGCGGGCACTGTAGTCGCTGACTGCATGACCCAAGCCTGCTGCAGAGCAGTGACATATGCGTTGTTGAAGCCCTGCATGACCGAAATCTGGAGTTCCGGCGTAAGATGTTCAACCATGCCCTTGTGAATGGCACTAAAAAAATGTTTGGCCGGCTTCGAGAGCTCCGATTCGATGTTTTCAAGACGCCGGTCGATATTGGACATTTTATCACACAGCGCCTTGAAACCATTCTGGAATACGGTGCTCAAATGTAAAAATTCGGGCAGGACCGCCCTGTCCGAGGCCCGCTGACGCTGTCGGGAAGACCCGAAGGAAGGAGCGACAGAGGCCTCGGCCAGGGGAACATCTGATGGACCGGCTGCCGGTTCGCCAGATTGTGGTGGTGCAGACCTGCTCTCGCTGTGGGATGGCTGCGACGGTTCAGATGGCGCTTCACGAAGGACCGCTCCAGAGGGTCGGACAGTCTCGCGGGTGCTGCTGTGTGTTCTGTGAAAACATAAGGAAACCATTAGTATACTAAATATAACATTTCACATGCGTCATTAATTAACTTTACCGGCGGTATCCATTGCCGCCGTTAATATTAACCTATTTTTAATATTGACACTGCATATGCCGCATCAATATTAAAAAAAACATTCATTTATTTATTTCAAAATAGTCACCCATGGTTGCGGTTTGTAATGCCCGACAATTACGCTTACCGTTGGAACTGCCATGACGTCACGGTCATGTGACCGAGACGTCATCACAGGTCCTGCGAGCTGAGCAACCATGGGAACATAACCTGCCTTGCAGTAGAAGGTATGCCGTGTCTATTATATTTTAAGTTTTTGTGTGTAAAAAAACTGGGATACACCTGGATGGGCACTATACTACTCCACTATGAAATATTGCCCGGGCATGGCCAATCTACTATCTTTCTGTGTTCTGTATACTTCTGATTTCAGGGAAATAAATAGTAAGTCAAGCTCACCATTGTAGTAATCCCAGAAGGCTCAGAGCACGGAGCCGCTGTGTCAAGCGTGAGAAGACCAGAAATGAATAAAAAATTCGAGGTCACCGAGGCGTGAAAAGTAAAAACTAAATACTTTATTCACTTCAATCAGAAGCAGAGGATGAAACATCAGCACAATACAATAAAAACACTATCTACGCGTTTCAGGTCTGATGATCCCTGTCACCTGAAACGCGTAGATAGTGTCTATTGTATTGTGCTGATGTTTCATCCTCTGCTTATGATTGAAGTGGATAAAAGTATGTATTTTTTACTTTTCACGCCTCGGTGAGCTTGCATTTTTTTCTTCATTTCTATACTTCGTACTTGCCAAAATAAATGGCTGGGCAATAAGCTACGTGGCTGGAATATAGTAGGTGAATATGCATGTTGTAAAAACTAGGTGTGTGCATAGGTACTATACTTACTCTCTGCTGTCAAGGACCGGTCGCAAGAACTGCAATATACGGTTGTATTTGTACACCGAGGTCCTTGACGCTGCAGCACCACTACGGATCTGTCCCTCCTTTTTCAGGCCCCTCTTGAAACGGTCCTTCATGGAGCGCCATCTGGTCTTCAATTGTTTAACTGTGTATAAATTAAACAAAAAAAAAAGTTTTAGAGAATATATTGAAAACGATTACGCAACCGTGTGCAATCCCAATAGAAGACATCACAGACGGTTGTGTAATCCTGGCATGATGGGTCACAGCTGCATTTTGGAAATACTTACGAAAATTAGCTTTGCCCGTGGGGGAAGCGCTGTCGAAGCCATCCCACAGCGATTGTGCCACCTCTATCCACAAACGGCGCAATATGCCCTGGTCCGCGTGCCGGGGGTCACGGCTGTCCCACAACGGGCCCCGTTCCTCTATGGATGCCACCATCATGTCGATATCCAGTGGGTCATCATGGGCCCGTTGTGAAACCTAGAATAAATTTAAAATATTAATGTTTGCAAGATAAAAAATGTCCCTACCTCCTCCACCGCCACCTACCACCTCCACCACCACCCCCTCCCACCACCCCCCATACCCGCAAAAACAAAAAAATTAAAGAAAAAAAAAAGAAAAGGTTTGACATAAAAACTTACTCGCCGTCCTGCAACCACAGCTTGGCCCCGTGGTCTCTGCTCCTGCTCCCCCTGTTCCTCCTGGCTCTTCTCCTCACTTGAAGAAGCCTGCAAAATAGTTTACCAAAAAGTTGAATGACCCATCTACAAATGACAGCGAATAGTAAGCAACAGTAGATCATGTACTCACCGGACTCCTCAGCGGTGGGGTGTTGCTGGAATCGCAGGCCATAATGCAATTCTGAAATAAATAACAAAATAACATTTATCCTATGCTCCTAGGCACAATACAGCAATATAAAAAAAAAAAAACATTTACATTTCAACCACAAAGAACATTGCACTCCAACTGAACTAACGCTGTGCAAACAACACTGCCACATTGATTAAAAGAAACAATGGCAGAGACAACCCAATGCCAGAGTAAACAAAAGCCTAAAGATAACAAAACAAATATACAACAGACACTATGTCTAATCCAAAAAAGAGAGTTTTTTTTTTTTTTTAAAAAGTACAGTATGCACGGAGCAACCCAAAAAACACAATAGATTTTTGAAAGGAAAAAATTAACAACCCCCAAAAATTAAGGGCAGAAACGTTAATAACACACCATACTTTACAATAAAACCGACAGGGCCGGAGACAATAAAAGGCCATACAACGCCATACATCACAACCAGAAACATACAACAATGTCTTTACACAACCACAGTGCAGAACATAATACGCAACTTGCAATATAAATTATTACATTTAATAAAAGGGCGCAGAATCATTCTATACTACCATACTTTACAATAAATCCAACAGGGACGGATACAATAAAAGGCCACACAACGCCATACATCACAACCAGAAACATACAACAATGTCTTTACATAACCACAGTGCAGAACATAATACACAACTTGCAATAAAAAATATTACATTTAATAAAAGGGCGCAGAATCATTCTATACTACCATACTTTACAATAAAACCAACATGGCCGGAGACAATAAAATTCATATAACGCAAGAATAAAACATCACAACTGAATCCAAAAAAACACCACCAAACCAATAAATGGAAAAGAAAAATCTATCCTGAAAAGAACAATAATCAAGGCCGCAGACAATGAAATGCCATCCTATACAACGCCATACATCACAACCAGACTAAAAATACAACAATATCTTTAAACAACCACAGTGCAGAATATAATACACAACTTGCAAAAACAATTTTAAAAAACATGTAGAAAATGCAGAGAATCATTCTATACTTACATCTCTGGACAGCGGATGAAAAGACAGTCTGGTCTGATGTGTAGCCTGATGTGTAGCCTGCAGCAGAAGTGACAAACAATCCAAACATTTTCTTTATATATGGGGGATGTTTTTATCACTGTTTTCACTGTCTAGACACTGTCTAGACACTTTTTTGTTTAATTTTATTTAACGACGCATGCGTCGAACAACGCATGCACGACGCACACACGCGACGCAAGTGCGTTGTCAATTGGTTTCAATGGGAAATTGTAACGCAATGACGACGCACGAGCGACGCAAGTGCGATGCGTGCGTTTTTTAGACGCTACAAAACTGCAACATGTAGCATCTCCGACGCCACCCAGGTGCGGTGAAACGACGCATGCGTCGTGCGTTTTTCCGAAAACGCACGACAACGCAACGCATGCGTCCCCAATGATAAAGATAGGGGCGCATGACGCATGCGTTGTCGTGCGTCGACGACGCAGCGTCGCATGACGCTAATGTGAACGTAGCCTTAGTAATTTAATCTGGATACGCTGGGAAATTGGGAGCCAGTGAAGGGATTTGCAAAGAGGTGAAGCAGGAGTGTAGCGAGGAGAGAGATTAATTAGTCGGGCAGCAGAGTTAAGGATGGACTGGAGGGGTGCGGGAGTGTTAGAAGGTAGGCCACAGAGGAGTATGTTGCCATAGTCGAGGCGGGAGATGATTAGGGCATGCACGAGCATTTTGGTAGAGTGTGGGTTGAGGAAAGGACGGATTCTGGAAATATCTTTGAGCTGGAGGCGACAAGATGTGGCGAGAGCTTGGATGTGCGGTTTCAAGGACAGGGCAGAATCAAGGGTTACTTCGAGGCAGCGGATTTTGGGGGTAGGGGAAAGTGTGATTTCATTTATTTTGATAGATAGATCAGGTAGGGAAGGTGTGCGTGATGGAGGAAAGATAATGAGTTCAGATTTGTCCACATTGAGCTTGAGGAAGCGAGAGGAGAAGAAGGAAGATATGGCTGATAGACACTCTGGGATTCTGGAGAGCAGAGAGGTGACATCTGGGCCAGAGAGGTAGATCTGAGTGTCATCGGCATATAGATGGTACTGGAAGCCATAGGACCTTATGAGTTGTCCCAGGCCGAGTGTATAGATTGAGAAGAGTAAGGGTCCTAGGACAGAGCCTTGGGGGACTCCAACAGAGAGGGGGCGAGATGATGAGGTAGTATGGGAGTAGGAAACGCTAAATGTGCGGTTGGCAAGGTATGAGGAGACCCAGGATAGGGCAAGGTCTTTGACCCTAAAGGAAGAGAGGATCTGTAGTAGGCAGTGGTCAACTGTGTCAAAGGCAGAGGACAGGTCTAGAAGGTGAAGTATAGAGAATTGTCTGTTAGCTTTGACTGTAAGTAAGTCGTTAGTAATTTTCGGCAGGGCAGTCTCAGTGGAATGGTGGGGACAGAAGCCAGATTATAGGTTGTCGAAGAGAGAGTTAGATGCAAAGTGAGAGGAAAGTTCAGCATGGACATGCTGCTCAATTAGTTTGGAAGCAAATGGGAGCAAAGATATTTGTTAAAGGGACTTGTCATTAAGTAGTGTGTAAAATAAAAACTTATCATTAAAAATTGTCCATGCCCAATATCTTGATGATGAAAATTAACTTGTCGTCTGAAAAGACCTACCAGCGGGACTGTGGACCATACCCCTTTATAGTAGGGCACAGAAGGAAAGAAAAATTGCTGAGCTGTGACATCTGCAATGAGAAGAACAGCCATAACAACAAAAACGACATTTCCTATAGATTAAAGCAATGAAAATTTTCTTTCGGGGTGTTCTTCTCAACCAAAATGGTCGAAGGTAAGGAAGCACCTGTACCAACCTGATATATCCCCACACACCTTCCATCCTATACATTTCAAGCCAACCCTGTCCATTGATTTGTCGACCCCATTAACACCGTGAAAGCCCTCTTTTACATTCTTCCGCACCATCCTTATGCAGTTTGGGGCAAAACAATCTCACTGGTTTCCATGTAATGCTTCATTTGCCCTGTGGTGGCGCTATAGCTGTGATTCCCTGCAGTTGGTTTCAGCTTATTTTCAGGAGACTCTTCTATCGAAAAAGTAATGTTATAAAGTGGTCAATCCCTAGGAGACATCCACCTAGAACAAGTGTGAAGTGTAATGGCCCCAAAACATTAGACTAGTTGGATCAACCTCCTGATTATGATGGGATCGGCCGACTGTCTAATGTGTATGGGTGTAAGCAGGTTGTGGGATGTAGTGACAGGAGGCAGAGCTAGTTTTCATGATTTTACTTGAACGGGAATACTCCACGCAGGGAGGCAAACAGTTTAAACGGGGAAATAAACAGTTACCGGTAATTGGCAGAATGAACGATTCAATGGCAAAAGAATATGCAGGGTTGAAAAACACAGTAACGGCAGTTCCATTGTACACTTATGTCAGAAGTTTCACCGACACTAGATGCTGCTTGAAAGTCAGTATCGCCGACAACAGCTGGTGCGGTTCTTGTCCAAGAAGGTCCTGCTGGTAATGGTGGTCTGTCTTCTGGTGGCAGGTGTCGGCGTCCGGTACCTTCCACTGGGCTCCTAGTCCATAAGTGGCTGCGGCCAACGCGCAGGCAAGGCCGCAATACTGTCAGGGTCCTGGTCGAACGGTGTGGCAACGTCCGGCAATGTGGGCAGCAACAAACAGTCCTGCACACTGCCTTGGCTCTCAAGCTTATGTGCGGCGCTCAGCTGAACAGGGCTCCTGGCTATCTCCCTGACACTGCGGCAGCGTGCTTCGGCTGTGCACCTCGTGGAGCACGATGCACACGCACCTTGCTCCTCTCATGGCTGGCGGGAAACATCGAGCGCGGGTCTGCGCTATATTGATGCTCGAGGGCTGGAGCACTCACGTCCCCCTGCTGCGCGCTGTGTTTCCGCCAAGTCTCTAGGCCACCGGGTCTGTCTGCTGCAGTCCGTCGCAGCGCTGGCGGGTTGGGTGCGGAGCGCACTGCCTGCCCTGCTGCTCGCATACTGATGGCTGGGGCCTCTCTGCAGCTTTGAGCCCTTTCGCCCTCAGCTTCCAGCCGGGTGCCCTCTCTAAACTAGTGATGGGTTGTTCGCAAACGATCCGAGGCAAAGAGCCGGCTCCCTGCTGTGAACGATGGGAGCCGGCACCACAGCGAGAGCCACTGCATTTTCTGAATGGCTCTCACTGGGTGTAAAATCCCAATGTTCAGGAGGCGTAACTCCGCCAACCTGGGCAAAACTCCACCCACTCATCAATTTAATTGGTTACTAACAAGCAAGTTTTTGCCATAGGTGGGCAGGGTTTCGGCTGCATTACATCAGCATAAATATGTGTTCACATATTGTGAACACATATTTAATAGGGATCCATTTAGGATTCAAAAAGAGACAGCTCTATTTGGTGAGCTGGGCCATGAGAGCCAGATCAAAAAGAGCCGGACTGCCCATCACTACAAAACACGCCCCCTCTTCCTGGGTCATGAGGCCTGTCCTGTCCCCTATTCTTTCCCTAGGAATCAGGATGCAGCCTCAGCAGTTCCGGACCCGGCTCAATACTGGTACTTGCCGCCTGGTCTTCCTCCTTACATGGGGACCTCCCGGTTCTTCCCCCGACAGTCGGGGAGAGAAGGATACAGCTTGTCGAATTTCAGTGGCTGACCCATTTGTTCCCCCTAGAGATAACCTGCAGTATGAGGTATCAGACACCGCTCACTCATAGAGAACAAAGGGGCACTTGGCCGACCCCAGTGTTCTTATGTCCCATAATGGCAGGATAGAGAGGGATTGGGCATGTTGGATTTCAAGATGCCCAATCCTAGAATCCTGTGGCAGATAAGCATGGAAAAACATGGTCCTATATGTGTGAGGTCAGCTTTTGGCCATGGCCATGCCCATGTTTTTTTGTTTGCATCTGATCTGTAAGCTACACAGACACAAACACATGAGTATCCAGCAGTTTGTTGGGGGGTTGTAGCCTATTGACATAAATGTTTAAAATAAATCCAAAACAAAACTGATCAGAATGGAATTAATGTAAACTTTGGAATTAGTTAAAGTTCTATAGAAAAATTGCCGATTGATCTATAATTTTTTTCTTTTTAGACATGAACTCCAAACTGAACATTTTCCACTCAAGGAACAAAGGAAATAATACGGTAGAGATAGAAGAAGGAATAAGGAAAGTAGAGTCTGCAGTAAGGAGATAACAGAGACATCCCACAGCAATGCCCTCCAAGCAGAGGTCAAACTAACCGAGAAATAGTTTGATCTAGGGGTCAGGTTTCTGTCCCTCATGCTAAGAGGCCCTCTCCTTGAGCAATTTAATGACGCTTCTGCGACTACATGCGTCCCTTCTGGAGAACATAGGAATACTAAGGTGCATAAGATGGGTGACGTGAAGCAGGACCCTTAATATAAAGAGGGGGGTAAACATTTGTAACAGTGAATATTTACGCTCTTCATAGACAATGTGCAAGTTTTATTGTCCTCAGATTGAAATCTGTTGAATGGTTGTAATGCCCATTAGGCCAGAAGGGCTCATTCCTTAAAGCGAATTTCACAATTCAACCTGCATAAACTATAAATCTCCTGGACCTGATGATGCTATAGAATTTACTTAAATGGGGTGTCCTATTAGGCCGGGGTCACACTTGCGAGATCAATGCGAAAAATTAGCACGAGTCTCTCGCATCAAGTCCCGGGCTGCCGCCGACACTCGGTACCGGAGTTTGCGGCTGCATGTATTTGTATGCAGCTGAACGCTCCGCTCCCGAGTACCGGGACTTGATGCGAGAGACTCGTGCGAGTTTCTCACATTGCACTGGCCTAAGACGGATAGTAAAATTAGACCACATTTGGAGCGGTGCAGGTGGAGGTGCTTAGGAACTTTTAAAAGGAAGCCATCATCAGAAAATGACTTGTGTTTTAAATCAGGTTTTTACGTTACATGTATTTAAAGGAATGTCAATGTGTTTTGTTTCATATCACGTTCTTTATTTTAAAAATAAAAATGAAAAAAAAAACCCACAATAGATTTATTAATCTTGCAATTTTCGCACTCAGGCCATGTGCACACGTTCAGGTTTTTTCACGTTTTTTTTTCGTGTTTTTTTGCACTAAAAACGCTATAAAAACTCATTAAAAATGCATACATTATGCATTCTATCATTTAGAATGCATTCTGCATGTTTTGTGCACACGGATGCGTTTTTTTTCCCGCGAAAAAAACGCATCGCGGTAAAAAATGAGCATGTTCATTATTTTTGTGGATTTTCTGCATTTTTCCCGCAATTCTATGCATTTGGGAAAAAACGCACAAAAAACGCATCAAAAACGTGTCAAAATTGCGGTAAAAACGCATGCGGATTTCTGGCAGAAATGTCCGGTTTTTGTCAGGAAAATTTCTGCAAGAAATCCTGACGTGTGCACATACCCTCATACTTCTACTTTCAGGAACAATTGTCTGCATGCTCCTTATCAGCAGTGACAGGATTACACTGCTGACGAAGCCGTACGGGTTACGGCGATACGCGTTGGGTCGCACCCCGCTCCCACTTTCATCTGGGGCCCCCTTCTGGTTGGTATCTCCCTCTTATTTTGTCCGGGTCTGGACTTATATCATGGCTTGCAGCTTTAGATCTGTGCGACTCCATTTGCACATATGACAGGGCCTTTATTGCACTTGCTTATTTGTGCAGGCCTTACTATTTGTCTTTTATGGGCTATGGTGGGTGAACTATAGCATTTGTGATCATGGCCATTATTTTGACTAGGCTATAGGTATATACTCGCCCAAACAGGATTTATGTTGGCCACTATACTAGCTGCGCTTTGCTGCTTTTTTTATACATTCGTAATTGCCATAGGAGGTCTTTGCCATTTGCTATTCTTGGGGCAGTAATATATATGTTTATGGTGACTACTGTATATTTATATTTTTGTAATTACGTATTTATTGTCATCATTCTATTAACCATTTGGATTGTGTATGTAGTGCTCTAACAGTATAGGGGGTCCAGGAGTGGGGTGCTATTGCTCTGTTTTTACTTATGTTTTATGTATTTTTTCTGCTGTTTTGGTGTACTTAATAAAGTTTCATATATTATTAATATTTGGTGTAGTGTGCGGGCTTTACGGTAGTGTCTTTTTTCTTCTTTTTTGCTCATGTAGTCTATTACTACCGGCCCCCTGGCACCTCCCTGTTACTTTGATTATAGTTGTGCGCCTTATTTCTCTTCATTATACAGGATTACAATGACAGGTGACGCCTCTATACACAGCTGATAAGACAGAATCTACCAATCACCTCCTGTTAGGGGTCGAGTTCCCGCTTCTGCTGCGGTCTCCCATTCCTCTCCTGCCGCAGGTAAACCTGCTCAGCAGAGACGACGGTCCTTGTGTCTGGCTCAGTCTCACTCTGTGCTTAGGCTTGCTGTTGCTTGTCCAGCTTTTGCCATTAAAGCCAGTGCTGGGCAGCAGCGAGTGGACGCTTTTGAGACTAAGTCCTGCTTTTTCCCTTCTGAGCATGCCCAGGGTGAGATCTCCCGTTGGAGATCGAGGGTCACATGCTCAGATGCTGCAGTGGTTCCCATTGGTCCTCCTGGCAGGTCCTGAAAGTACTGCAGCTATATAAGCTTCGCATGACCGCACGGCCATGCGCTAGTGTACAATTGTATACGTGTGTTTGTTGTGAGTGCAAGTCGTTCATTAAATACCCCTACCCTATTGTATGACTGTTCGCGTATGGTGTATGGCTGCTATCTAGCGCCCGACTAACCACTCAACGTGTCACACACGTATCAGCGTCTATTGCTGTGACCGCCAGTGCGGCGCCACGCGCCAGTAGTGTGCCTCCTGACCCACGTCTGGGTTCTTAGTGGTGTCTGCCAGCTTGGCACAGTTTGCACTTCGGTGCTCTAATTATTACTGTTACCTAACACACCCAGTTGCGGTGTTGAGTGCTAGTAGTCTGATCGGACTTCAATCCTGAGTCTTGTGGTTGAGTTCGCTGACTCCTTGCTTGCACTCCTAGGTGCGGTATTGCGGACCAGTGGCTTAACTGGGTTCGCTTCCACCGCCATATTACGCTGCCATTTACTAGCAGCAGGTTTTCACCTGTACGGTGGACCCCGGACTGCGAACGTATCTATTAATATTACATCTTATTCTTGGTGCGTTCCGCCAGTCCTAACACCTCCCTTCACAATTACCTTTACACAGGCTCATTCAATGCATCAATATAAATTATAGCATCAGGGTCTGACCATTATGACTGTGTACATGTGTTGTTTCCTGAAACATCAGAAAGTTAGAGTCCAAAAACAGCCCCAATGACTGGTGTGAAAGTGACAAGATTTCTAATTTTTATTTTTAATACAGATTGTAATATAAGAGGTAAAACAAACATTGACAAACATTTTTATGCAACAGCTGGGAGGAGACAACAAATATAGCTGCCACTTTAACCTTCAAGAGAGTCGTCATCCTCCAGCAATCAAAATGGCAAATGTGCCTCGATATATGACATTACTGTATGGGCATACATGTTACACCAATGGTCGGCCAGAGCCCCGGCTGTACGGCAACCAAAGCTATCGAACTTGAACATTTATGGCTTTATCACATGCTATGCCAAAGCCCTAGAAATCTCTGATAGATGCACGTCCCATTTCTAGTATCTTGTTCATAGATATCTACATTGATAAAAGTACACGAGATAAGACAGGGTTCATATTGTGGAACTAATAATGGATGCCTGCAGATGATACCGTACAGTGCCATCCATGATCCATCGCTCATAGACTTCCATGACAAGAAAAGTATTCTCATGTTCTCCTGGACTCCACAGGATGTTGCAGTGTACTCCATTATTCTATTCTCTACGTTTTTTTACCTTTCAGATGGAGACAAAAATGGCGTTCCTCCTCTGCCAGCGATAGTGGCCTATGTGTAGGCTGGGAGCCTTCCCTCTGTGAACACAGTGCCCCCTGAACTCCCCTGCTACCCTATAATAGTATACCACCTACCCTTATTTTGCTGGCAAACAATAATGGCCAGCTCAGGACTTTTCACTGGACTTTTCCTTATTTGCCTTGCCCAAATAATTAGCGCCTAATGCTCAGGCACGGTCACATCTAATCTGTTGTCATTTGTCACTTAAGTGGTCCCTGCTTTGTCACATTGTCACACTGAGCTGAAGAACATCACCCCCTCCCTTCAGTTAGTGATATTTCAGTCTATGCAGTTTAAGCTCTTAAGCTTAACATGCCCATGCATCTAATGACAATACTGCTTTACATCCCACCTCTAAGAATAGACACGGGCCGGTCCGACTAACCCCCTCCTCGCCGGGCCGCACAGATATGTAATGGTGAACTGATATTATATTTATATAAGCGAGCTCATGGATGCAGCTGTTCGGGCCGTATGACCTTGCGAGCCTGACAATGCCACCCTGGCAGTACCCAGCTGTGCGCCCCTTTATCCCTAGGCTCTATATTCTGATACCTGTAGAACTACACTATCCAGCATGTCCAACCATCCTGTCATGAAGCCAGCAGGCTGGGATGTGTAGTTCGCTAATTGTCCGTTCTCTTGTAGACGCTGACTGAAGGTCTGCCTGTTCTACGAGATTTGGGGTCTTAGTAAAGCTGAGCGACAACCAATGGGGGCCGCCAACTGGCCACAAATTCATGGACACTCCGTAAAATAGGACACTGTCCGTAAAAAAAAATTGAGGCGTCCATGATTTTTATTGAGCCTGAAGAAACTTATACAGATAATTTTGACTGTAATTATCATCATTGGTTTATGCCTCAGTTATAGAAAGTGCAGGACTCTGGGAAAGCTGGGTAATGATGATTGTCCCCACCATTACAGCTACCATAGGGGGTTTTAAGACATGGCAAAGTAAAAAGCAGAGATTGTCTTGAGCACCCAGCCGACTTGGCAGGAGAAGTGTTAATATCACAGGGTATGTCAGGGCTGATAACAATGAATACTTGTGGAGTGGGACATCTCTGTCTGTCACTCTTCCTTTTATAGTAGTGCTGCTCCCTCTCCCTGGATATAAGAGGGGGCTGCGTGACCACCCTGGCTCTGTCATTCCTCCCATCTCATTCACTGCATCCCAAGAAGAAGCCCTTACACACACAGCATGCCCCCCAAGAAGCCAGAGCCCAAGAAGGATGCCCCCAAGCCCGCTGCTGCACCCGCACCGGCTGCACCTGAGCCCCCAAAGGAGGTCCCATTTGATCCACAAAGTATCACAGTAAGTATTCAAAAACATGGGAATTTATTAAGTACTAGATGGTGGCCCGATTCTAACGCATCGGGTATTCTAGAATATGCATGTCCACGTAGTATATTGTCCAGCCACGTAGTATATTGCCCATCGACGTAGTATATTGCCCAACCACGTAGTATATTGCCCAGCCACGTAGTATATTGCCCATCGACGTAGTATATTGCCCAGCCACGTAGTATATTGCCCATCGACGTAGTATATTGCCCAGTGACGTAGTATATTGCCAAGCCACGTAGTATATTGCCCAGTCACGTAGTATATTGCCCAGGCACGTAGTATATTGCCCAGCCACATAGTATATTGCCCAGCCACGTAGTATATTGCCCAGACATGTAGTATATTGGCCAGACACATAGTATATTGGCCAGACACATAGTATATTGCCCAGCCACGTAGTATATTGCCCAGTTACGTAGTATATTGCCCATTTACAAAGTATATTGCCCAGCCACGTAGTATACAGCACAGAGCCAAGTAGTATATTGTCCAGCGAGGTAGTATATTGCCCAGCCACGTAGTATACAGCACAGAGCCACGTAGTATATTGCCCAGCGAGGTAGTATATTGCCCAGCCACGTAGTATACAGCACAGAGCCACGTAGTATATTGTCCAGCGAGGTAGTATATTGCCCAGCCACGTAGTATACAGCACAGAGCCATGTAGTATATTGCACAGCGAGGTAGTATATTGTCCAGCCACGTAGTATACAGCACAGAGCCACGTAGTATATTGTCCAGCGAGGTAGTATATTGGCCAGCCACGTAGTATACAGCACAGAGCCACGTAGTATATTGCCTAGTGACGTAGTATATTGCCCAGCCACGTAGTATACATCACAGAGCCACGTAGTATATTGTCCAGCGAGGTAGTATATTGTCCAGCCACGTAGTATACAGCACAGAGCCATGTAGTATATTGGACTGCTCTATTATGGGTATACCTTGGCGATTGGTGGAGCAGCTTAACATACTTTTTTTGCAAAAAAACGTATTAACTAAATACCCTGTATTTTTTCATTTTTTGACTAGCACTTGATTATTTACTGTGACTTTTTTACAACAGAGTATTTTTTGACCTCTCTGTGCGCTTTTGTGTCTCCATGTAGTATATTGCACAGCGACGTAGTATATTGGCCAGCCACGTAGTATATTGCCCAGCCACGTAGTATATTGCACAGCCACGTAGTATATTGTCCAGCCACGTAGTCTATTGCTCAGCCACGTAGTATACAGCACAGAGCCACGTAGTATATTGCCCAGCCACGTAGTATATTGGCCAGCCACATAGTATATTGCCCAGTCACGTAGTATATTGCACAGCCACGTAGTATATTGTCCAGCCAAGTAGTATATTGCTCAGCCACGTAGTATATTGCCCAGCCACATAGTATATTGCCCAGCCACATAGTATATTGCCCAGCCACATAGTATATTGCCCAGTCACGTAGTATATTGCCCAGCCTTGTAGTATACAGCACAGAGCCACGTAGGATATTGCCCAGTGACGTACTATATTACCGAGCCACGTATGTCACAGGATTAAAAAATAAACATACTCACCTAACGATCCGATGGCCCCGTGTAGTTGAACATACTCACCATTCTTGTCGCTGCTCCTCAGCGTCCCGTCTCTCCGCTTCCTGGGATCCAACGGCGCTCTGCAGTTGGGCGCGCGGCTACCGCCATCTTGCATTCCCAGGATGCTTTGTGAAATTACCCATATGACTTAGTGGTCTCACGAGACCGCAAGATCTAATGGGTAATTTCGCAAAGTATCGCTGGGAAAGGAAGATGGCGGCAGGCGCGAGCGGCTCAGCGGACAACGGAGGGTGAGTATTGCAGGTTTTTTGTTTTTTTATTATTTTTAACATTACTTTCTTTTACTATTGATGCCGCATATGCAGCATCAATAGTAAAAGGTTGGGGACACACAGGGTTAATAGCGGCGGTAACGGAATGCGTTTCCACCGGCATTAACCCTGTGTTAACGGTGACCGGAGGAAAGTATGGAGCGGGCACCGGGGACACTGACTGCGGGGAGTAAGCAGCGGAGCGCCGGGGACACTGACTGTGGGGAGCGGAGCGCCGGCGACACTGACTGCGGGGAGTATAGAGCGGCCATTTTCTTCCGGACTGTGCCCGTCGCTGATTGGTCGTGGCTGTTTTGCGGCGACCAATCAGCGACTTGGATTTCCATGATAGACAGAGGCCACGACCAATGAATATCCGTGACAGAAGGACAGACAGACAGACAGAAGTACCCCTTAGACAATTATGTATATAGATGTCCAATACAATGTGCCAGAGGATGCTTAGAAGGGTATGGCCATCTTCAAGACCTGTCCCAATATGTAGTCAATGTAATAATAATAATATTAGCAAATACCTCCAATTAGAAATGTAGCATAGTTCTTCTGATTCGCAAGGTTGCTTACCCCAAGTTTACGACAACTAACTGTCACTATATGAGTGGCCATAACCATGAATATCTAAACTACTACAATGCCCTGCACATGGGGTAAGCAACATTGCAAATCAGAAGAACTATACAACATATGTCACTTAACCCATGTGCAGGGCATTGCAATAGCTTCGATATCCAAGGTTGCGACAACTAACAACTAAATAACTGTCACTTTATGAATGGCCGTAACCATGAATATCTAAACTCATGCAATGCCCTGCACATGGGGTAAGCGATATAGCTAATCAGAATAACTATTCTATATTTCTTATTGGTAGTATTTGCTAATTTTATTATCACAACTACTACATATTTTGATACAATCTTGGAAATGGGAAATCATTTAATACTTGTCAGCATCAATGCTTGCTGTCAATAAATGGAAGCCATTGAAAACTTTTAGAGATCTGATTCTCAGCATTTTCTACAATTGTATCCAGTGACAATCCTCTGTGAGGCAAATCTCCCTCTATTAGAGAGCACTAGTGGGTTGTCCACCCTTTGGAAGCTCTTTTTCTTCCTTAAATGCATGTATTATTATGCCTTCTATAGTCCCTGTGCTGTGCTGTCTGTTGTTGACTGCAGAATGAGTTATCTGGGTCAATAAGCTCAATTTCAAGGTCCAATAGGAGATTTTCTATTTCATCTGTCTTTGGTAATGTGCAAACAACCATGTTACAGTCTGTGAAATCCGACAAATCATCGGATCAAACTTTGACCAATGTTAGCCTATGGGGCCGTGCACATGTCCGATATTTTCCTCGGACAGAGACTGTTCATGGACAAGATCACCTTATGTCAGAGTTTGATCCGTTTTTCATAATTCACTCATCCATGAAAGTAAATGTGTAAAACGTCCGACTGCACTTAGATGACATCTGAGTGCAGTCTAAATTCCGAGCACTGACACAATGGAGAAGATGGAGAAGTTTTGTTCTCCATCTTCTCCTCAGTGTACTCCGATTCTCTCACGTGAAAGAATCAGCTCACACTATGCTGACACTCTGATCACTCTGACCCCTTTAATTTAGTGGGAAAGAAACAGAAATATTTTTTAATGACAGCTCGCTATGGTTTACTTGTAGTCCTATGTAAAACTACAACTTAATATTACAATATATTAATAAAAGCCTGTTTTCTCGGTGCCGCTGCCATGGGCGTGCAGCCTCTGCCCGCATTCTGCCAACTGCACCAAGATTTTGGAGGCAATACCTCTGCTCTCCTGCAGAATTGTGCAGCTGAAAATCATCACATTTAGCTGCAAAATGAAAAAAGTGCAGGTGCGAACATACTATTGGCGCAACCTGTGCAACAGCATAGGGGCCCGACGAGATATGGGGCCACTACTATTGGATCGCAAAGGGCCCATATACTGTTCTTGCACAGGGGCCCTCATCCGTCTGTGTCCGGACTGCCTTAGATGGTCCGCAGTTCCTGCAGACTACTGAGGGGGCTTCCATAACGCACACCATTAGTCTCTGTCTTGCTTGCGTCACTGGTCACTACTCGTCTTGAGATAATATCGCACACCATGACATATTGGGGGGGCTCCAAAGTCATTAAAGGGGAAACATGTTCATTATGTGGAAAATATCTATTAATATATATCAATTTCCAGATGGATTTAAGGAAAGAAAAGTAATAACACTTTTTTTTTTTTTTTTTTTTTAAAGCAGATCTGTCCCCTTATTTCACAATACAAGCTTGCGACATTTTATGCCGGACGAGGTAGCTGATGATCTTTTTATCAGATTTTTTTTTTTTTTTTTTAGAGCAAATACACTAGCATCATCAGGCCTAAGTGAGCTAGCCATCAATATATGCCATTTGTATTATGAAATGTGATGGGAAATCCTCTTTAGATCGGTCTCCAAATTCCATAATCTAAACTTTATACATTATTAGGCAGATCTCTTAGACCTGATAAGGTTGGTGTACTCCCTTTGAAAATCCATCTCAAAATGGCTGTGTAATGCTTTTTTGACAGTATGAATTCAGTCTCCGTCTACCTAGACTGATTGACACCTCCTCAGTGTCCCTCCTCCCTGTTGCTGCTGAGATCTCACACCACTCAGTACCAGCTGCAGGTGTCCATCGGGCTGGGTCGGGACGGAGACTGAATAGACTTGGACTCATGAGCTCTCTCACTTTTCATCAAGACTCATACATTGCTCATTTTAATATCAGGGATCATATAGACACTCTGTTAATGGATTTTCCTAGCAAGTACACCAGTCTCACCAGGTCCAAATATCTAATTTATGATGTATGCAGTTGGCATTGTAAAATCTGGTAAAATATCCACTATACAGTTGAATGCACCGCATTGGAGTAACTTAAATCCTATGTACGTCTTGTCAGTTATGATACTTTGGTGGCATCAGACTTTACAGTCAGTGGTACCCTAGCACCCTTACAACTGAAAACCACGTTCCTCCCTATTAGGTAACGTTAAATTTGCAACGTATCACACTGAATATAGTATTTGGCGCTTATAAGGGGCTGGCTTAGTAACTCATGCTATTTGTGACCGGACGTGGTGACCCATAGGGCAACACGTTGGTGAAAATCTTATTACATAGAGACATTGGCTAGCGTTAGAGAAACATGATGTCGGGATGACAAGTAATCATCAGGAACACATTACTCTGTCCGCACCTTGTAGAAATAATAGTGCCAAGTATTCACGCCCCGATCCAAACCCTCCGCCAGCTCCACCAGCCAGTGTGTGATAATGATGGAACTGATTAGGAATATTCATGGTTATACAATGCACGAGATAAAGGTGATGACCCACCTACAGCGTGGAGAAGGTGGCCCACTGATGGTACAGTAGCCGCTCACAGGCACCTACAGTTCTACTGACCTCGCCCTGTTTTTACCTCCTTTCTCTTTTCTTCCTATTGTCCGTCAATCTTGTGCATGTTAAGACCCCCATACATATTAGATAAAGTCGTCCGAACACGCCGATATCGGCAGCTAACCATTGGATCTGTATCGGGGCCTCCCAACTTTCCGCTAATGGATGTTGGGAGAGAGAAGGATCGGACAGTCGGACATTTCTTTTTTTCAGGGTAGATAAGGCAGCTGCCAGATGAGCGTGACAGCGGCTTTTTCCTCTCTCCCCATGGAAAACACACGAATGCTTAGCCGAGCACTTGTGTTTGTGAGTGAATCAAGAGATAGCTATCTGCCAAAAGAACGTTCAGCGGACTACTATCTCGCGTGTGTGGCCACTTTAGGGATCATGCAGACGAGCGCATGAATTGGATGTGCGCTGTCCGATTTTTGATCAGGAGGAACACGGACACATTCACCAGGGCTGTTCGGATAAACTTGTTTTCTCAGTCCAACCTTCCGTGATAAAGAAAATCACAGCACGCACTACTTTCTTCCGAGTATCGGATGAGACTCACCCACTCAAGTCTATGGGTGTGTAAAAAAAAAAAAAATCAGATCCCACATGGAACATCCGATTATTACAGATTCATTTCTATCACAAACATTGGAAACTGGATGTGATCATGCACAATTTTTAGCACAGATTGTATTAAAACAGATCACACAGATGTAAAATCGAACAAGCGCATAAAAATAGGATGAAAATTAGAAAAAAAAAATATGAGTTTTCTGATGCATTCGTCTTTAAGAGCCATAACTCCTATCATCTCATCCCAGTGCCTACTAGTAACTGCACGTAAGGAGATGGTATCCCAATACTGATGTAGTATGGAAACCCCCCGATTTTACTTTCCATTCATTCAGTGGAGGGTATAATTTTCCAAATTTTTCCTTTAAAGGCTATGCTTCTGATATATTATACAGACACTCTTTTGTGGATTTTCCATAAGTACACCAGTCTCATTGGGTCTAAGATATCCGCTTTTTAATGTATGCAGTTGTATTTTCATAGTATCTATTGCCTAATTTTTCACTCTGAAGCTGCCCATATACTGGTGTCTCCCCTTATGAAACCCACCGTGGCATGTTGCCCATTGAGAACACATGCACGCGCAGCCGAGCTCAGCATGCATGTGTATGTCCAGGGGGAAAGGGAGAAATAGCTGTTGGGGGTCAGGAGGAAGTGTGTATACTAATCTGTATTATTCAAGATTTGCAGTTATCTGCATATCTTACTGATTATAGCCTAATAATATTTTTATTTGTCCACAGATTGAATACAGCGCGGATCAGATTGAAGGTAATTTTCCGCATCATTTTTTACTTGAAACATAGCAATGATAAGTGAATTAAAGGCACATCTAAAGATCTGTAACTACATTGGACAATCCTGACGATATCGATGGGACTGGTCACCATCTAATGCAAGTGTGAGCTCCATACTCACCCGCAATAAATGATGTAAGGGAAAGAAAAATTGGGCATTTGGGATTTCAGCACCCTGTCCTTTTTATTTTTATTTTTTTTTCAGTAGAGATAAGCTGCTGCCAGGGCTGTCTGACGGTGGCTTTCCCCACTCTTGCCATAGAAAACACATGAACTGGGATCATTGATATTAACACAGCACTGCTGAAAAGCGAGATGTTCACATGTGAAAGGTTAACCTACCATGTGCCCTCTAGTGGTCAGTGTGAAAACTCTTAAATCCAGACTTCATTGTATATGAAAAGTGATAATTAAAATATTATATTTAATGGTTAATTTTTTTTTAACTCCAATTCCATTGCCTTAGCCTAATAAATAAGGAGGTAACTGGCCGACCTTCACCCACCCCACCTCCATACATGTGTGTTCAAGTAATGCATTGAAATAGAGATATCGGACATCAAGATGGTACCGCCTATTTTTTTTTTTTTTACTTTTTGTCTATGATTGGTTTGAAGTTATAGAAAAGGTGGGGGGACATTGAAACGCTGGTAGAGAACAAAGCCTTTGCGCAATGTCAGGGGATTAAACTGGCAGGATTTGGAATGAAGGGAATGCCCAAAGGAATGGACGGAGGAATCGCTCTAGCTTAGATCCAACATATATAATGGGAACCCGATATCCGCCGAGCCTAACGGCTGCAGTAAGTGAGATTGTTCAGCTGCTTCTGATATTCCTCTGTTGAAATACTAGATAATAGTATTACATTTCTTCACCCTGTGTTCCTGTTAAACTATATATAAAAGACAAAAAATAAATAAATAAATAAACAGCAACACAATTATTTTTAAGCTTCATTTTTTTGTCTTGTGGTATTTGCTGACATTCTTTTCAGCAAATTCATAATTTTACACAAAATCAAAACTGTTCTTTATTTTTATGCGATTTGTTTTGCACATTTTTAGCACAAAAAAGTCGCTCATTTTGTTAAAACGCTGTAAAAATCCTCCAAAGTTTCAGGCCTAGATCAAATCACAGAGTAGGGGAGGTAAGACAGGAGTGGAGTACATATGTTTTGTGACACATTTTGGATCTTTTCGTAGAGTTGAAAATGATGAATTAGGAGAACACATTTGGAAAACTCTTAAAAAAGGCACAAATAGGAAAATTAATGTGGTGAAAACAAAAAAAAAGACGGAGAATACTAAAAAGGCAGTAATTTATCAAGCTCAAAGTCAGTTGGGCCAGGGCGGCAAAGAAAAAAAACATTCTCCAATCTCAATCCTCGTGCCCAGTTCATTATTGCATTTCCACCAGTTTTTTATTCTTTTATTGAATATCTCGATTTTCGCTTATGTGCTTTAGTTCGTTTTCTAATTTTTACCAGGGCCGTGGAGACAGTAAACCAAACCTTCGACTCCGACTCCTCAGTTTCCATGACACCGACTCCACAGCCCTGATTTTTATGTCAGTGATGTTTTTAATTGATGGAATGGAACTTTTTTTTTAAAAAGTCTCAAAACTTGGTGCAATTCTAATGCATCCCCCTCCCCTGGAGACATTTTATGTATGACACTTATTTTGGAGCATTTTTTTTTGTGAAACATGCAACTTTTCCCGCTAAAAAGTCATAAATTCAATTTGGGACTTTTACGCAAAGATCATGAAGTACTTGCATCATTTTGATGAATTTGGCGCAAAAATTTCAAAACAGAAACTTAAATAAAATACATCGTCCCCCTTTTGTTTTAAGTATGGTTGACTATCAGGGCACAATTTTTTTCTGCTCATTTAAAACAGGTACCAAATATCTGTTTTCCATTTCTTCAAATGTTAGAGTGATTATATAAGAGCATAAAAATAAACCCCAGTGCCACAGAGTAATTTAGCAATAATATGTGAACCATTTCCCCCTTTGATATTAAATGGGTTTCAAAAGCCAAAGAAAACTAAGTGGGAAATTTGCCAACTACCCTTTCTGTAGGTCCCCATACCCATTAAATGGGTTCTACCAATTATAAAACCTATTTCCTATCAATATTTCTAGGGATCAACGCAAAAGCAAGAGGTTGCAGTAGTCGAGGCGGGAGATGATGAGTGCATGGACTAGGGTTTTTGCAGGTTCTTGGTTGAGGATTGTACAGATCCGGGAAATATTTTTGAGTTGAAGTCAGCAGGAAGTGGAAAGGGCTTGGATATGTGGTTTGAAGGAGAGATCAGTGTCAAGGATTA
The DNA here is from genome assembly GCF_032444005.1 of Ranitomeya imitator. Taxonomy (NCBI): domain Eukaryota; kingdom Metazoa; phylum Chordata; class Amphibia; order Anura; family Dendrobatidae; genus Ranitomeya; species Ranitomeya imitator. The sequence goes on from NC_091283.1 coordinate 473,313,351, forward strand.
CCCCGAGACAGCGAGCTTGTGGGACTGGGGAGAGTGAGCAGCAATTTACTTTAATGGATAGGTCTGTTGGGGGAGTCGAGTGAGATGGGGGAAAGATGATGAATTCTGTTTTGTCCATATTAAGTTTTAGAAGTCTAGCGGATAAGAAGGATGAAATAGCAGACAGATATTGTGAGATTTTGGTTAGTCGGGAGATGATATCTGGTCCAGAGAGGTAGATCTGTGTGTCATCAGCATAGAGGAAATACTGCAAGCTCTGAGATTCTGTGAGCTGTCCCCGGCCGAAGGTGTAAATGGGGCGAGATGAGGAGGTTTTGTGTGAGTGGGAGACGCTGAATATCCTGTCGGTTAGGTATGACGAGAACCAAGATAGGGCCAAGTCTGTGATGCCAAGAGATGAGAGGGACTGTAGTAATAGGAAATGGTCCACTGTGTCAAAGGTAGATGCCAGGTCCAGGAGGAGGACAGAATAGTGTTGCTTGGTTTTGGCAGTTAGTAGGTCATTGGTGAATTTAGTTAGGGCAGTTTCAGTGTAGTGATGCGGTCGGAATCCAGATTGTAAACGGTCGAGGAGGGAGCAAGAAGAGAGGTGGTAGGACAGTTCAAGATGGACGTGTTGTTCCAGTAGTTTTGAGGCATAGGGGAGAAGTGATATGAGGCGATAGGTAGATAGAGAGGATGAGTCAAGAGAGGGCTTTTTGAGGATGGGTGTGATTGAGGCATGTTTGAAGCATGAGGGGAAAACACCAGTTGTTAGTGATAGGTTGAAGAGATGGGTTAGGGTTGGGGTGATTACTGTGGCGAGGTTTGGGATGAAGTGGGATGGGTTCAGGTCAAGTGCACAGGTGGTGAGATGTGATCTTGTGAGTAGGGCGGAAAATTGATCTTCTGTAATGGTGGAGAAGTTGGTTTTGGAGGAGGAGGACTGAGCAGTTTTGAGGAGGGTCTGGAAGGACTGCAGGCCAAAGCTTTCTCTGATATTATCAATCTTCTGCTTGAAGAATGAGGCAAAGTCTTCAGCTGAGATGAGTGTATGGGCATCTAATGATAACGATGACAATATACCCATTTATCGGTATACAGTAGTACAGTTTTTCTAAAAGCTTATGTTATATATAATACTAATTAAAAAATAATTGAAATCTTTCTTCTAATTTACTCCCAGAATTTAAAGAGGCCTTCCAGCTATTTGACCGAACTCCAGGTGGGGAGATGAAAATCACATATGGTCAGTGTGGAGATGTCTTGAGGGCTTTGGGACAGAATCCCACAAATTCAGAAGTATTGAAGGTCCTAGGAAGACCCAAACCAGAAGGTAAAACCTAAATGAAACTCTAGATGAGTTGTTCTTGCAGATTTTATTTCCCATTATTTTTTTTGCATTAGTACCAGTAGGTTAGTTGATTAGTTGATGATTACATTAACTCCATAGAGACCCATAAGACCTATTAATATGCAGACAGTGCAGTTTCCAATAGTTCTGTCTTACAATGATCATGAATTTAAAAACCTTGTAGCCCTGAAGACATAGGAGTAACTCTGTGGCACAGCTGGGAGATTAACCAATTGCATGTGTTTTAGGTGCTGAGAACCCGGTGGCACCTACAAGCTATTTTGCCTCGGCCAGGGTATTTAGATACAGGGCTAGGGCAGAAAACTGAACCTTTGGCACTGGGTGAAAGAAAGCCTCGAAAATGGTTATCAGCTACGGCTTAAGTGTATGGAAAGCAAAGTCCCTCTCGTTGTAGAAGAAGCAAGAGACAGTCAAAATGAGAGCTGTTATGCTCGGAGAACATAAAAGAGGAAAAGACACATGGGTATTGATGAGTGAACCCATGTACCAGTGCTAAACTCCGAACACAGACTTCTCCTGGAAGTCTGTTTTACAGTTTGGGAGGCCAGAGAGGCGATAAAGAGGGAGAGATTTTCCAGCTCCAAAGTCGCGTTCCCATTGATTTCAATGCAGTTCAAGTTCTGGTTGAAGTGCGGGTACAGTTCTGGTACACGAACCGAACTTTGGAGTAAAGTTTGGTAGGGTCCCCTCATCTCTACAAAGTGGGAGAAATCAAGAGCATAATAGTCATAAGTTTTCCATTTTGTGAACCTGCTGCTGCTGGTCTAAATTAAATGAGGCCCCAATACAGATTTTTTCACCATGCCAGGGATTGTTCTTTGTAGATGAATCTCCACTCATGAGGGGGTCTTTAGTGGGTAATCTCCTGTATGATGTCCTAAAAAATCATACGGCATGGGGATTTTTTTTTGTTTCTGAGCCAATCCCTTTGAAAGGACTGTCATCCTAAATAGTAAGGGTAAACCATTTATGCATTCATATAGTGGACTATAAAAATCATACTTGTGGTACAGATTTTAATGACTTTATTTGATGTAAAAACCATTTTAATTCATATGTAAATGAGAGGGCTTCTGTTCACCATTGGTGTGGCCAAGTGCTTCGTGCATCGTTGCACCAACTCAATAACAATCCTCCACCTCTCCCTTGGTGGTTGTCAGCACTCCAAGGAGCACTGACTGTATTGAATTTTGAGTTCTGCACATATTCACATTGCAGGAACCGAGAGCTCTTACAGTGTCAGCCTTCTGATCCACCTGTCCAATCTGCAGCGGTTGCTCGCTGCACACAGAATGGTAGAGTATCGGGTGGCCAGTGAAGAAAAGAGAGGTGGATTGGAGCACGAACACTGATACTGTGTGGACTCGGCTCCTGCATTGTCAGAACGTGCATTCATCTCCTTCTGTCAGCATTGTCCACCCGCTGATGTGCGGATCTGTGTGCAGCAAGCAACCACTGCATACAGGACAGGGACATCGGAGGGCACCACGCACACTGACACTGTGAGCTCTCGGCTCCTGCAATGTCAGTACATGCAGGGCTGAGTATGCAATACAGGCAGTGCTTATTGGATCACTAAGGGAGAGGGGCGGAGGATGTTAATTAAGAGGGAAGAACGGTTCAATTAGAACGTGGCCACGCTAAGGGTGCATCTAAACCTCCACATTTTTATATGTAATAAAACTGTTTTTGCATAAAACAAATGTATTTAAAACCTGAACCACAAGTATAATTTTTTTATAGGGACTAATTCACATATGTGAATGTATAAATGGATAAATTTGAATACTGGTGGTAATAAACCCCCTTTAAGAAAAGATGTGAAAACTTATCATTCATTCTCCTTTATATGAATACCAGGTGTCACCCATAAACAAAAATTATACCTGTTGCTCTGGTGTGGAGTGTGGTAAAGAACTTTTATAACTAGAGTCAAAAAGTTGGTTCTGAATTATATGGAAGACCTACTCTATTACACTGATGTGAAAAAGTAAGGCCACTTTCACACTGTGTGTTGTCTGACCTTCATTGATAACATCAGGGCTTATGTCAGAACCCCCCCCCCGCAAAATGGTATTCGGGGGTATGTGGCCTTAGACTATAGTGATGACGACAGTCAACATGTGATCATTTTCGGGTGTGTACTCCTACTGTAGGTGGACACTCAGACTTAGTAGTCTACCACGTCTGAGTGTCCACCTCCAATAGGTGCATATGCAAGAAAATAATGCACAATAGAGCATACGTTGACTTTGTGGGCACCATTATAGTCAATGGCCATGACGGGGCATACGCCAAATAATGATTTTCGGAGGGTTTGGACATAAGCCCCAATGGGACCAACAAACGTTAGACAAAGCGCAGTATGAAAGTACCCGTTGTCTGTTGCCATCACAACATAATGGCCAAAGTAAGTAAATGATGACATAGCTGTATTATGCAGTATAGAATCAAGAAAGAGAATGGCAAATCTCCAGACATAGGACAGCCAGCCAGAATAAGACAATCCCACTTATAAATAGTATTGCTTTGGTAAACTGATATGCAAGTCCCAAGATTTTCTGGCTCTATACCACATACCTTCCATTTGGTACATACACAGAGACCCTCACACCTGGCATCATGTCTTGTTCTATTTATGCGTGAGGCGTTAAACCTCCTCAAGCCCTGAGCTATGAAAAAAGGGTGGATGAGAACATAAAGGCTACAGGCAGCTCAGAAGGATTGTAACTATTCCACCCAGTCTATTTGTGGGAGATCTAGATCATTTAATTCCTAGTAATGAAATGACAAACAAGGTCAGCTCATGGCCATGCCATTAGCAGTCCAGATGCCTACATTGAAATTCACATACCTAGAGCTGACCCATGGGAGGGCCATTGACATTTCACTGAGCAGTGGTGTATGTTTTGTTATTCATTATATGCAATTAATGCAAGAGTATGCTGTATTTTAGAAGCTGGTTGTCTCAAAGACTTCAGATCTGGTGGCTTAAAACCCAATACTCTGCCAAATGTTTGGATCTATATTCATTACATACATGAAAGCACAATTTTAATGTATCATTGATAACATCTTGATGGGGTCACTTAGTGACCCCATGGCAGTACCCTACTCACTTGTTTGCTAAAAATTAATAATAAAAGATTATTTTCCTTGTTTCAGAACTAAACACCAAACTCATTGACTTTGATACCTTCCTTCCGATGCTTCAACACATCTCCAAAAATAAGGACCAAGGTTCCTTTGAGGACTTTGTAGAAGGACTGCGTGTTTTTGACAAAGAGAGCAACGGAACTGTGATGGGAGCTGAATTGCGCCACGTTTTGGCCACTTTAGGTGAATAGCACTGCTGCATAGTGATATATTGGTGTTGACCACTATGTAAGATGAATAGGAACCAAGAAATAAGTGTTGAGCATGTCACTTATAGCACGTCTCTATCACATACAGGTGAGAAGCTGCAAGAAAATGAAGTAGAACAGTTGCTTGCAGGGCAAGAAGATGCCAATGGATGCATTAACTATGAAGGTATTAAAGGGCATGTCAGCTTTATGCAATCTTTTTAAGCTAGCATTTTCCATGATTGACGTGCAGGTCATAAAGTGTCCTGTTGCTAGCATTCCTAGCCGATAGCTGCTAAGCTGAAGGAACCTGGCTGTAGGCGTTCAAATTCCCTGCAGTGTTGTCACAGGGGAGGAAAAAGTATTACACAGTGACTATTAAATCAATCAGGCCAGTAGACTAGTTATGAAACTTATTTGTGCATATCCTCCCATTCATATCTTTCTTTTTTTTTCAGCTTTTGTCAAGCACATCATGGCTGGTTGAAGATAATCTGGTGTGTGTTTATCCTTCCTGAGTCTTATAAAGTGATTATAATTTTTGTACATGTGATTATGTTTGTAAAAAATGGTCCAAAGACATAAATACTTCAATCCATATGTGGCACAAGTTAATATTATACGCATGAATTTTCTTTAAGACAAATGTTTTCTAATACAGATACATTTTGAGTACTGAGGTTTCATTCGGTTGTCCTCAGTCAACAACTTTTCCCTTTCTAATGCCATCCCACCTCCTTTACCCGCAAGTGTTTGTATATAAAGGATGAATGACTACATTTCAATTGTTAAATTACAATTTATGTTTTTAGATCTCTGTGAGCTCTCCCCCCCCCCCCAAGCCACTTTATTGGACTTGCTTATGAAGAACTTAACAACTCAACATGGTCCAAAAGCCATCTTTGAAATATGAATGTCCTGGACTTCTCCTTCAGACTCTTGACCCCTACTGAAATACCACGTGCGATTGTAAATTTTGAAGGATTTTTTCCTCTGGTGATTTCCACCAAATAAATTTCACAAAAAAAATTATGGAAGTTGTGTCCTGTATGATTGTTTGTACATTTTATTATTACATCAAGGTTTCAAGAAACCGTTGAGCCAACCAAATTTGTTTCATGGATTCCTCGTGGAAAAGTCTGGAGATTCTCCAGAATTCTTCAGAATGGTAAGACTCATATTTAATAGGCTATCTCATTCAGTAGATGGTCTGGTGGTGAATGTTCAAATGCGCCACCAACATTTTTAGCTGATATATTTTTTAGGGTGAAGCCTTACATCTCCAAAATTAACTTTTTGTAATGAAGATAATCCCTTTTAGTGTATACAGAAGTCATAAAGGGGTGTCCCTTGCTCAGGACTACTCTATGAGCCAAACTGCTTGTTTGAAACTGGGATGAAACGATCCCATTTATGAATTAATATGAGTCTTGAACCTCACATCATAAAAATAGTATACAGCTTTGCAGGAAACTACTTTGAATCTCATCCTGGAATCATACTACGGTAATATGAAGTTCGTCTGAAAGGATAGTTGGCGTCTCTGCTCTTGTATACCATTAAACCTGCACTATCAACCATTATGTACATAGTGTCTGCTGACCCCAAAATTAGGAAGTGCCTAGAAAGTTCTTTATTATAGACCTTTCAACCAGTACAAAAAAAGAAGTAAAGATTTGACCAAGGTCGTATGTTTTGCATTCAATGTTTGAGAGATACCTAATGGAACCCAATGACCCATGAATCTCACAGTAAAAATGAAGTAGATTCAAAAGGAAAAAATCCTAATAGTACTTGAAAGGAAATATTTAGACTTGGTGTTGTCTACACAGGTACAAACACACTGGTCTATATGGTGATACTTAGTGATTTATGCACAGTACAAAAAACACAGAAATCCAAAAAATGCTGGAACTAGTGACCCAAAGAAATGGAGGTACACCAAGGTGATAGATCAGCTTTATTTGGTGATAGACCATAGAGAATTGTCTTAATAACAAAAGATTTTGGCAAAATTTTATTCAATATAATATGTTTGGTAGTTTTAGGTTATGTGCACATGTTGAGTATCTGCAGCGGATTTATCTGCACCAAAAACCAGAGAGTTGCCAGGATAAGTAATCTTCAAAGAAAAAAATAAGAAACATGGGATTTCAGAAATCTCATTCACTTTGCTGGTACTGTAAGTTGCAATGTCTTTTACCCTTGAGGAAAAGAGAAGAAAAAACGACAAAAACGCAATGTGTGAACAAGCCATTATTGAGTTTATCTGGTTTAAGAAGATTTATAAATACCCTAGTAGAATGGAAAATGACTATAAACAGCTTCTATCAAACTGGAAAATCTGAGATGTTCATGAATTGCAAAGACTACTGACCTCAATTAAAGCTGGGTAATGCTTAATGTCCTCTGTGATGGAAAATGAACACTTGCTGCTGAATTCCCCAACAGATTGCAGCCCATACCTTGTGAATCCATGGTGATCAGTCAATTGTCAGAGGAAACTTCTGAAAAAAAGTAGTCAACCCCTTTAATGTTTTCCTACAATTAAAAAAAAATAGTTCCTAATTTGCCACTGTGCTTTGTCTATGCATTTTTTGTTATCTGCCTTTATTATTACTATACCATACTACTAGCCATTACACGAGCAGCATTGCAAAAGTGTGATTTACCGAGTGGGTTCTAGATCAGGGATGTCAAGCTCAAATACACAGAGGGCCAAAATGAAAAGCTTTGACAAAGTCGCGGGCCGTCCTTGATATTTATTTAACAAATGTTTTTCCTTATCATCAAATATAATTGATTAACTTTTTCATATGGAAACAAACTTAAAGGGGTCGTTCCACAAACAAAGTACATTTTAATTACTAGATCTTAGAGTAAAATATTGGAATAGTATAATGTTATGTAAGAGCAGTAAAAAGCATATAAGCATATGGCCCGATGATCTAATTTAAATATGCAATAAAAAAAGGATAAAAAACCTTGAATAATACAGATAATAAAGTATGATGCAAACGAAAGTGCTCCCAAACACAGTATGATATAACTACAGTAAATTCCTTCACAGTACCCTCCATATGCACGGTATGATGACACTACTGTACCCCTCCTCAATCCCCCTGGCAAAGAATGGTGACCACATCACAGTATGATTCTCCAGCTGTATTCCCCACACAGCCCTCCATACAGGCAAATGGGACACACATAGTCCTCCATATAGAGTAACGGGGCTCTGCATTGCCTTCCATACAGTATAATGGCCCCACATAGTGCTTCATACAGTATAATGGGCCCCACATAGTCATCCATACAGTATAATGGGCCCCATATAGGGCTCCATAGAGTATAATGGCCTCACTTAGTGCTCCATGGAGTATAATGACCTCACTTAGTGCACCATAGAGTATAATGGTCTCACTTAGTGCTTCATACAATATAATAGATCCCATATTAAAAAAACACGAATATGCACTCACCATTTTCCCCTGCTCAGGTCTCTTCATGGTGTTTTCAGATGCTCTGCACATCTCGGTACAGCAGGAGCGTTGTAATGATGTAATTGCGCACGCTGCATTGAGACATCAGACACAGAGGACGAATATTAGGAAAGGGAGCATCAGCTCGGTCTTTGCTTTCAACTGTTTTGGCAACTAGGATGCTGATATAGTTGAAAGTGTGATGGTGGGTGAAAGTGCGAAGTCGGGGCAAGTGACCCTCTTGGCATTGTGGGCCAAATATACTCTGAGGACCCGCCCGACGTTGCAGGCCAAATATACTCAACTTGCGGGCCAGAGATTGACGTGTGTTCTAGATGGACCTTAATTCTGACCTAAAATATCAGCTTTGTATACTTGACCATAACCTTCTATTGGTAACACTTCAAACAATAAAGTTCATTATTCATGTTAACTCTAACACTATCTGCCATCCTCTCATTAGATTCTAGAAATTCCCCTTTAGGGCCCCATCAATCTGGTAAAAATAGCTGTACATTGCTGGAAAATTCGGAAGAGCAACCCCATTTGTTAGATAAGGAATATTTTTCATACCATAGAAGGCTTTGTGTCTGCATCGTCCCACCAGACGCGTCTGATAACAACACAACTCCATGACTAAGCCCCCTGCCCAGGGGACAGGTCTGCTCTTTGGAAAATAAAAGGACATTGTCAAAGTGGTGAGATAATTTTAGCTGGAATCCTAATCCACTAGACCAATATATATCTTGCCACGAAAAAGACAAATGCCTTATGTAGAAAGGAGGGTCTGATCTATTCTAGTCGGGAATGTGCTCAGTTTTCACATATATCCTGATCAGATGTGCTGGTAACTAGATCAAAATAGCAAAGTAGATTGATAAAAAAGACCCTAGCAAAGAGCAGATTAGTTATATATATAGAGAGAGAGAGAGAGAGAGAGAGAGAGAGAGAGAGAGAGAGAGAGAGTGTAATATAATAGAAGGGGTCATTTAACATTTCTACCTTTGGAACCTTTGGGGCTCAAAATCTCTGGGACTTCTAGTGTTAAGGGGTTAAGGGGATGTTGAACACCATGATGGGCACGTAATGTCAGAATGCATCCACACCACTCCTGGAAATTTCAATTGACCGGAACACTAAGGGCACTGCCACAATCATCATCAACTGGCTCAACATGTTCCTCGCCCTATCCACAGCAGGACACTATATCCTGAAACCTTATTATCATTATATAAAATTTATATCAAACACTATCAATTATATCCATCCCATATCTATCTATCTATCTATCTATCTATCTATCTGCACACTATAGCATGATTTTTCTTTTTTGAATATTGAGAAGCCTCATAGTGCTGCCTTCATATACAGTGCTTATCATAAATGAGTACATCACCTTTGAAAAGTAAGATTTTAATCAATATTTCACTGAACACAAGAACAGATTCCAAAATTTTGTCAAGACTGAGTTTTAACCAATAAAATGAAAGTAAGGTCAATAATATAACTTACTTTACAAAATCTTCATAGTTTTACTCAAATTAGTTGATGCAAAGATGAATACACCCCACATCAAAAACTACTACATCTAGTATTTGTATGACCTCCAGGATTTTTAAGGACAGAACCAAGTCTTCTAGACATGGAATGAACAAATTGGCGACATATTGTAATGGAAGGAGGTGGACTGTTGCTGTTGCACTCCTTTCCCTGAAGATGTGAGGAGACGGACATATTGAAGACATCAGTGCTGCCTATAATCTAAAGTGTAATGTGTATAATGTCATGCGTTATTGTGATGGTGATGTGTAATGTGAATTGTGTTATTATGATGCATTGTAGTGTTCTGCACTCTACTATGAGAAAACTGTGTTCTGCCCAGCAACAGACAGTAAGTAGGGTACGATAGAGTTAAAGGGGTTGTCTGGTCTAAATTGGTAAGTCTGCAGCAGCAATGGACTGGGACTACAATTCAGCCCTGGCATTTGAAAGCACACAGACCTATGCTATACACATCCCCTTCCCCAGATTGGGGTCATAGCTTATATTACCCTCCCAACAGGAAATCAAGACTATTTCCTATATTTTCAATAACACTGCTATATAAGATATAATAATATTGCAATATAACAGACAAATATCACCAGATATACAGCAGCGATAATACCGCCATACTGACCATTATTCAAAACCTCTGTACTAGGAATTATATTATCACCAGAGGCGTAGCTAAGGGTTCAGCTCAGGGGGGGCGAACTATCTGAGTGGGCCCCTAAACCTTGATTACAACTATGGTGGCACACTTTAATCATGGGTATATCAGACAGAGAGAGCGCGACAGACAGAGAGAGAGCGCGACAGACAGAGAGAGAGCGCGACAGAGAGAGAGCGCGACAGACAGAGAGAGAGCGCGACAGAGAGAGAGCGCAACAGACAGAGAGAGAGCGCGACAGAGAGAGCGCGCGACAGAGAAAGAGCGCGACAGACAGAGAGAGCGCGACAGACAGAGAGAGCGCGACAGAGAGAGAGAGCGCGACAGACAGAGAGAGAGCGCGACAGACAGAGAGAGCGCGACAGACAAAGAGCGCGACAGACAGAGAGCGCGACAGACAGAGAGCGCGACAGACAGAGAGAGAGCGCGACAGACAGAGAGAGAGCGCGACAGACAGAGAGAGAGCGCGACAGACAGAGAGAGAGCGCGACAGACAGAGAGAGAGCGCGACAGACAGAGAGAGAGCGCGACAGAGAGCGCGCGACAGAGAAAGAGCGCGACAGACAGAGAGAGAGCGCGACAGACAGAGAGAGAGCGCGACAGAGAGAGAGAGCGCGACAGACAGAGAGAGAGCGCGACAGACAGAGAGAGCGCGACAGACAGAGAAAGAGCGCGACAGACAGAGAAAGAGCGCGACAGACAGAGAGAGAGCGCGACAGACAGAGAGAGCGCGACAGACAGAGAGCGCGACAGACAGAGAGAGAGCGCGACAGACAGAGAGAGAGCGCGACAGAGAGAGAGCGCGACAGACAGAGAGAGAGCGCGACAGACAGAGAGAGAGCGCGACAGACAGAGAGAGAGCGCGACAGAGAGAGCGCGCGACAGAGAAAGAGCGCGACAGACAGAGAGAGCGCGACAGACAGAGAGAGCGCGACAGAGAGAGAGAGCGCGACAGACAGAGAGAGAGCGCGACAGACAGAGAGAGAGAGCGCGACAGACAAAGAGCGCGACAGACAGAGAAAGAGCGCGACAGAGAGCGCGACAGACAGAGAGCGCGACAGACAGAGAGAGAGCGCGACAGACAGAGAGCGCGACAGACAGAGAGAGAGCGCGACAGACAGAGAGAGAGCGCGACAGACAGAGAGAGAGCGCGACAGAGAGCGCGCGACAGAGAAAGAGCGCGACAGACAGAGAGAGAGCGCGACAGACAGAGAGAGAGCGCGACAGAGAGAGAGAGCGCGACAGACAGAGAGAGAGCGCGACAGACAGAGAGAGCGCGACAGACAGAGAAAGAGCGCGACAGACAGAGAAAGAGCGCGACAGACAGAGAGAGAGCGCGACAGACAGAGAGAGCGCGACAGACAGAGAGCGCGACAGACAGAGAGAGAGCGCGACAGACAGAGAGAGAGTGCGACAGAGAGAGAGCGCGACAGACAGAGAGAGAGCGCGACAGAGAGCGCGCGACAGAGAAAGAGCGCGACAGACAGAGAGAGAGCGCGACAGACAGAGAGAGAGCGCGACAGAGAGAGAGAGCGCGACAGACAGAGAGAGAGCGCGACAGACAGAGAGAGCGCGACAGACAGAGAAAGAGCGCGACAGACAGAGAAAGAGCGCGACAGACAGAGAGAGAGCGCGACAGACAGAGAGAGCGCGACAGACAGAGAGCGCGACAGAGAGAGAGCGCGACAGACAGAGAGAGAGCGCGACAGACAGAGAGAGAGCGCGACAGACAGAGAGAGAGCGCGACAGACAGAGAGAGAGCGCGACAGACAGAGAGAGAGCGCGACAGAGAGAGAGAGCGCGACAGACAGAGAGAGAGCGAGACAGACAAAGAGCGCGAGACAGACAGACAGAGAGCGCGAGAGACAGACAGAGAGCGCGAGAGACAGACAGAGAGCGCGAGAGACAGACAGAGAGCGCGAGACAGACAGACAGAGAGCGCGAGACAGACAGAGAGCGCGAGACAGACAGACAGAGAGCGCGAGACAGAGAGCGCGAGACAGAGAGCGCGAGACAGAGAGCGCGAGACAGAGAGCGCGAGACAGACAGAGAGCGCGAGACAGAGCGCGAGACAGAGAGCGCGAGACAGACAGAGAGCGCGAGACAGACAGAGAGCGCGAGACAGACAGAGAGCGCGAGACAGACAGAGAGCGCGAGACAGACAGACAGAGAGCGCGAGACAGACAGAGAGCGCGAGACAGACAGAGAGCGCGAGACTGAGAGCGCGAGACAGACAGAGAGCGCGAGACAGAGCGCGAGACAGAGAGCGCGAGACAGACAGAGAGCGCGAGACAGACAGAGAGCGCGAGACAGACAGAGAGCGCGAGACAGACAGAGAGCGCGAGACAGACAGAGAGCGCGAGACAGAGCGCAAGACAGACAGACAGAGAGCGCGAGACAGACAGACAGAGAGCGCGAGACAGACAGAGAGCGCGAGACAGACAGAGAGCGCGAGACAGACAGACAGAGAGCGCGAGACAGACAGACAGAGCGCGAGACAGACAGACAGCGCGAGACAGACAGACAGCGCGAGACAGAGAGCGCGAGACAGACACTGGCAGAGAGACTGAGAGAGACTGACAGAGAGCGAGGGAGACTGACAGACAGAGCAAAACATCCATTTTGCAAGAAACCTCAGGGACTTGTCAGGAGGGGAACAGTGTCCTGCCTCCTCCTCGCTGCACAGTGCAGTCACCTCCAGCCCCTGCAGCCTGAGCTCCTGCGTCCTCCTATCTCCTGTCCTGCTCCTGTGTGCAGGGCTCAGGGAGGGAGGAAGCAGTGTCCTGGAGTCTCTTCAGCAGAAACCACACAGCCAGCAATGTGTGCGTGTCTGCAGCATGCTCTGCTGGAGGCAGCAGGTACAGTGCTGGCACCCAGCGTCCCCTGACACATGCTCCTCTACTGAACAAACCGCAGCAGTGCAGGGAGATTCTGTCCCTGCTCTACCGCAGAGCTCAACTATATTGGCGTGCACAGCAGGCTGATATAGTTAAGGGTAGCGTAGCTCCAGGTGGGCCCCCTCTGAGCTCCGGGCCCGGGGCGACCGCACCCTCTGCCCCCCTGGTAGCTACGCTACTGATTATCACGATACAATGACCATATATTATTAATATCAGTTCTGCACCAGTGCTCTGCAGACCATGTATGGGTGTAGTGTGCAGGTTCTCACCAGTGACGTTCTGGCTGACTGTTCTCATTCATTCTGTTCTCATTCATTTTCCCTTTTCTTTTTTTATTTGGCTCAAACCTCAATGACCATTTCTTCCATCCATAATTCAAGATTTAACATGTTACTGCTGTTCCAGCCCCCTCTTCACTTTCCCCACCTCTACACAATCCATGTAGCGCTATAACCAGTGCACTAGACAATAATAATGCCTCCATGTGCTCTGTACAGTAATATTACCCTTCTTTTGGGCCCCACCTAGTGGCAGAGTCTCTATACAGTAATAAAATTCCATCTGTACATCCTTATAGTAACAACTAGATGGTGGCCTGATTCTAACGCATCGGGTATTCTAGAATATGCATGTCCACGTAGTATATTGTCCAGCCACGTAGTATATTGCCCAGCCACGTAGTATATTGCCCAGCCACGTAGTATACAGCACAGAGCCACGTAGTATATTGCCCAGCCACGTAGTATACAGCACAGAGCCACGTAGTATACAGCACAGAGCCACGTAGTATATTGCCCAGCCACGTAGTATACAGCACAGAGCCATGTAGTATATTGTCCAGCCACGTAGTATACAGCACAGAGCCACGTAGTATATTGTCCAGCCACGTAGTATACAGCACAGAGCCATGTAGTATATTGCCCAGCCACGTAGTATACAGCACAGAGCCACGTAGTATATTGTCCAGCACGTAGTATATTGCCCAGCGTTGTAGTATACAGCACAGAGCCACGTAGGATATTGCCCAGCCACGTAGTATATTGCCCAGCCACGTAGTATACAGCACAGAGCCATGTAGTATATTGCCCAGCCACATAGTATACAGTACAGAGCCACGTAGTATATTACCCAGCCACGTAGTATATTGCCCAGCCACGTAGTAAACAGCACAGAGCCATGTAGTATATTGCCCAGCCACGTAGTATACAGCACAGAGCCACGTAGTATATTGTCCAGCCACGAAGTATATTGCCCAGCGTTGTAGTATACAGCACAGAGCCACGTAGGATATTGCCCAGTGATGTACTATATTACCGAGCCACGTATGTCACAGGTTAAAAAAATAAAAAATAAACATACTCACCTAACGATCCGAGGGCCCCTTGTAGTTGAACATACTCACCATTCTTGTCGCTGCTCCTCAGCGTCCCGTCTCTCCGCTTCCTGGGATCCAACGGCGCTGTGCAGTTGGGCGCGCGGCTACCGCCATCTTGCGTTCCCAGGATGGTTTGCGAAATTACTCATATGACTTAGCGGTCTCGCGAGACCGCTAGGCCTTATGGGGAATTTCGCAAAGCATCGCTGGGAAAGGAAGATGGCGGCAGGCGCGAGCGGCTCAGCGGACAACGGAGGGTGAGTATTGCAGGTTTTTTGTTTTTGCACTCTTTTAAACATTACTTTCTTTTACTATTGATGCTGCATAGGCAGTATCAATAGTAAAAGGTTGGGGACACACAGGGTTAATAGCGGCGGTAGCGGAATGCGTTACCGCCGGCATTAACCCTGTGTTAGCGGTGACCGGAGGGGAGTATGGAGCGGGCGCCGGGGACACTGACTGCGGGGAGTAAGCAAACGGTGCGCCGGGGACACTGACTGCAGGGAGCGGAGCGCCGGGGACACTGACTGCGGGGAGCGGAGCGTCGGGGACACTGACTGCAGGGAGCGGAGCGCCGGGGACACTGACTGCGGGGAGCGGAGCGTCGGGGACACTGACTGCGGGGAGCAGAGCACCGGGGACACTGACTGCGGGGAGCGGAGCGCCGGGGACACTGACTGCGGGGAGCGGAGCGCCGGGGACACTGACTGCGGGGAGCGGGCGCTGGCCACTGACTGCGGGGAGTATAGAGCGGCCATTTTCTTCCGGACTGTGCACGTCGCTGATTGGTCATGGCTGTTTTGCGGCGAACAATCAGAGACTTGGATTTCCATGATAGACAGAGGCCGCGACCAATGAATATCCGTGACAGAAGGACAGACAGACAGACAGACGTACCCCTTAGACAATTATGTATATAGATGCTCCCCTGTGCCTCCTTACAGTTATACAACACCCTATAGTAATAATGATCCCCTGTGCCTCCTTATAATAATTACTCCGAACCTACTTATAATACAAACACTACGTATTCTTATAATAAAGTCACCTGTGCTTTCCCTATAATGATAATTCTCCAGTTTGCCTCCTTATAATAATGCCCTTGAGCAGGGGTGCACATAGAAATCATAGGACCCCTTTGCAAAAGTCCTTTCATGACACATAGTCACAGAAGGGCATATTTCCCAACTTTAAGACACAGAGGTGGATATGTATTGTGGCTCTTACACAATTAGGTATTTTGTCACTACTGAGGCCCCTTAGTGTATTCACCCACTATGATACCCCCTTCCATGGCGTCCATAGAGTATGATGCCCAAAAAATGCCACAACACAGAATGATGTTCCCACATTCCTTCACCTACCCAGCATGATGGCCCCACAAACTCTACACAGTAAGATGGTCACCCTGAACTCCCACACAGAGCATGATGGCCAACCCAGCATTCCACCGCACAGTATGATAATCATCACAGCTTCACCATACAGTATAATGTCCACCACAGCCTCCACACACACATTATGATGGTCACCACAGGTCCCCACACAGTATAATGGTCCCTACACAGCATGATCGTCTCCACAGCCCCCCACACAGTATAATGGTCACCACACACAGTATGACCGATAACCCCCGACAACCCCCTATATAGTATGATGGCCCTGAAACAGTATGATGGTTCTGCACGCAGTATGATGCCCCCCCATAGCCCCAATACAGTATGATGCCCCCCCCACATCCCAAATACAATATGATGGTCCACTAAACAGTATAATAATAATAATAATCTTTATTTTTATATAGTGCTAACATATTCCACAGCGCTTTACAGTTTTGCACACATTAGTATTAGTATGATGGTCTCTCACAGCCCCAATTCAGTATGATGGTCCATCCACAGCCACCCATATAGTATCATGGTCCACCCACACAGTATATTGATCCTCTACAGTCCCAATGCAGTATGATGATTCCCTCAGCCCCCCCATATACTATGATAGTCCCTTCACAGGCACCTATATAACATGAAGATCCTCCACTGTCCCAATACAGAATGATAGATTTCAAAAACCTGACCTGCACATCCAAACATAGACTGAGTGTGAACAGGTGCTGAACCCAGAGTTGCCAACTCGTATATAGTTAAGTATATGTTTGGATGTGCAGGTCAGGTTTTTGAAATGTATTCTCTAGCCTTCTGATCGTGCACTCCCGCCTCCTAGCCACAGGTGTTTTAATTATAGTAGGTCTAATACCCCTCCACAGAGAGTGAGAATTTGAGTCCAAGAAGAGGTTTCACATGTACCCGTTCAGATGGAGACGTTTATTCTCAATGAGGTAGGTCAAGCGTAGGACCTCGTATAAGAGAGATGCCGTAAAGTGGCTACGAGGTACACATAAATATGGCCATTTTTATGCGCTAAAAGCTCTCATTTTTCATATTTCTAGTGCAGTAATGCAGTTCAAATTTCGTGTTTTCAAGTTTGCATGTTTTGGCGCTGCAGTGTGCTGCCCTTTTTACTTAACTATATACGAGTTGGCGACTCTGGGTTCAGCACCTGTTCACACTCAGTCTATGTTTGGATGTGCAGGTCAGGTTTTTGAAATGTATTCTCTAGCCTTCTGATCGTGCACTCCCGCCTCCTAGCCACAGGTGTTTTAATTATAGTAGGTCTAATACCCCTCCACAGAGAGTGAGAATTTGAGTCCAAGAATAGGTTTCACATGTACCCGTTCAGATGGAGACGTTTATTCTCAATGAGGTAGGTCAAGCGTAGGACCTCGTATAAGAGAGATGCCGTAAAGTGGCTACGAGGTACACATAAATATGGCCATTTTTATGCGCTAAAAGCTCTCATTTTTCATATTTCTAGTGCAGTAATGCAGTTCAAATTTCGTGTTTTCAAGTTTGCATGTTTTGGCGCTGCAGTGTGCTGCCCTTTTTACTTAACTATATACGAGTTGGCGACTCTGGGTTCAGCACCTGTTCACACTCAGTCTATGTTTGGATGTGCAGGTCAGGTTTTTGAAATGTATTCTCTAGCCTTCTGATCGTGCACTCCCGCCTCCTAGCCACAGGTGTTTTAATTATAGTAGGTCTAATACCCCTCCACAGAGAGTGAGAATTTGAGTCCAAGAAGAGGTTTCACATGTACCCGTTCAGATGGAGACGTTTATTCTCAATGAGGTAGGTCAAGCGTAGGACCTCGTATAAGAGAGATGCCGTAAAGTGGCTACGAGGTACACATAAATATGGCCATTTTTATGCGCTAAAAGCTCTCATTTTTCATATTTCTAGTGCAGTAATGCAGTTCAAATTTCGTGTTTTCAAGTTTGCATGTTTTGGCGCTGCAGTGTGCTGCCCTTTTTACTTAAATACAGAATGATAGTTCCCCATAGTTCCCCCCCGACAGTATCATGTTCCCCCCACAGGCCCCTGTATAGTATGGTGACCCCTCCACAGGACCCTATATAGTACGATGACCCCCAAACATTCCCAAAACAACTCCAAAACAGTATAATGGTCCCCCAAAACAGTATGCTGCCCCACTACAAAATATGACGTGTCCCCACAGCCCCAATACAGTATGGTAGTCCTCCCATAAGCTCCTGTATAGTAAATGGTCCCACACATCTTTCCATATAGTTTGATGGGCCCACCACAGGCCCCTATATAGTATGACGGTCCACCAAAGGCCCCTACATAGTATGATAGTCCCCTCACAGACACCTGTATGACAGGATAGTATCACACAGCCCCGATACAGTATGATAGTTCCCCCTCAGCTTTCCATATAGTATGGTGGCCCTCCACAGCCCCACACAGTATGGGGATCCCCGATAGCCCCAATACACCATGATGGTCACCCACAGTCCCCTATATAGTTTGATGATCCATCACAGGACCCTATATAGTGTGTTGGCCCCCACGCATAATTATCGGCACCACAGACCACAAAAAAAATGGACCATCCGTATTCCATCCGTTTTTTTACGGATACCTTAACATTCTGTGGCATAGAACACTGTAAATAGTCCTGTAACTGACTGTATAAAAATAATTGCTGAGAAAAAAAAACGGATTGCATACGGATGTCATACGGATGTAAAAACGGATGATGCGATTAAAAATCGCATTGCACTCGCATTACACTCGCATGACAATCGCATGACAATCGCACACGTTACATCCGTTTTTTCGGTCCGTAAGTCGGACCGTTTTTTTCTCATAAGTGGAAATGAGCCCTTATAAAAATGAACAAGGGCTGCATTGGGCAAGGCTTCTGTACACCACCGAATGAAAACAGCGAAACATAACCTCTAATGCATTGTCTTTTTTGTGGAGGTGTATTCTCATGCACCTCTCCACAACCACACATGGGTATACGCTTCCTGATTTGGTCTATTTGGTGTTATCCTCCTCCTTAGGGCTCATACCCACTTGCGAGCAAAACGGACGAGTGCAATCCGATAAAAAATTGGATTGCACTCGGACCAATGTTATTTAATAGGTGACATCTCATTTGCGATTTTTTTTCTCAGCCAAAATCGGACTGAGAAAAAAATCGCAGCATGCTGCGATTTGCTGCGAGTCTCGCCAACGCAAGTCAATGGGTGCGAGAAAAAAAGCGGACGGAATATGGACCATCCGTTTTCCAACCGTTTTTTCCAGATACCTTACCATTCTGTGGCGTAGAACAGTGTAAATGGTCCTGCAAATGATTGTTTAAAAATTGTTGCAGAGAAAAAAAAATGCATTGCATACGGAAGTCATACGGATGTAAAACGGATTGTGCGATTAAAAATCGCATTGAACTCACATGACAATCGCATAGTTTGCATCCAATTTTTTCGGTCCAGATTACGGACCGTTTTTTTTCTAGCAAGTGAGTGTGAGCCCTAATCCTCATCCTCATCAGGGCTGCCACTAGAAATTTCGGGGCCCCATACTGGCAAAATTTTCGGGTCCCCTTTGAGACTCCGCCCAGGCTCCACCCCAGCCCCGCCTCCAGGCTCCACCCCTCGAACTGTCCACAGCCCCACCGCTCTCTCTTGGAAAATCTCCACTTCTCACCTATCACACATTGACAGTTCCCATCACCAGATCACACATATAGCCGGCCCGGCAGCTTTTGTTTTGGCCAAAAGATTTTTTAAGCCGCCACCAGAACACGGTTGACACTTTTGGCCGGGCCCTACTGTGCTGTAAGCTACTAAATATTTGTTAAAATATGCAATACAATTTAGGTATATTTTTATTTATTTTTCAATTTTTAAAATGACCTATAATACTACATACAAGGAACAAATACCACAGCACTATGACCAGATGACATATTACCACCACAGTGACCGAATAATATCAAATACAAGGAACAAATACCACCACATCATGACCAGACCGCATATTACCACCACATAGTGACTGAATACTACAATACTGATTAGTAATAAAAAAAACCACAATACTATCACCATCAGTGCCATTATACACAGGAGATCTGTAATTAGTAAGCAGTGTCTGTGTACAGGTAATACAGTGATCACCGGTGACATTATACACAGGAGCTCTGTATATAATGTATAGGTAATACAGTGATCACTGGTGACATTGTACACAGGACCTCTGTATATAGTATACAGTGTATAGTGTCAGTGTATAGTTAACACTGACTCACCAGTGACGTCTCTAGGTGAAGTCCTTCATTTTTCATCCAGCACAGACCGCCATCATTTCTTCCAGCCAGGACTCGTCTCTGCAGGAAATGACACAGTTATCTCGAGTTCCACTTGCAGAACATATTACTTAATTTTCACAGCCTCTACATTACACCACATAAAGAAGGTGACATAGTATTACTCTGCACAGTAACAGGACCTCCCCCCATTTAAAACAGTATACTCAAAAAATAAAATACATCACTGCAATAATAATATCCCTTAATTAGCCCCTATGGTAATATTTGCCATCCTAGCCCCCGTGTGTCTCATTGCAGGCTCCAGCCATATGTTCTCCCATCCTGCCCTCATGAGTATCCATTCTGCCCCATATGATCTCCCCATCCTGCAGCATCTGTCTCCATCGTATCCATCCTGCCCCATTTGTCTCCAATCCTGCCCCATCTGTCTCCATTCTGCCCCATCTGTTTCCAATCCTGCCCCATCTGTGTCCAGCACTCTGCCCCATCTGTGTCCAGCACTCTGCCCCATCTGTGTCCAGCACTCTGCCCCATCTGTTTCCAATCCTGCCCCATCTGTATCCAGCACTCTGCCCCATCTGTGTCCAGCACTCTGCCCCATCTGTGTCCAGCACTCTGCCCCATCTGTTTCCAATCCTGCCCCATCTGTGTCCAGCACTCTGCCCCATCTCTGTCCAGCACTCTGCCCCATCTCTGTCCAGCACTCTGCCCCATCTCTGTCCAGCACTCTGCCCCATCTCTGTCCAGCACTCTGCCCCATCTCTGTCCAGCACTCTGCCCCATCTCTGTCCAGCACTCTGCCCCATCTCTGTCCAGCACTCTGCCCCATCTCTTCCCAGCACTCTGCCCCATCTCTTCCCAGCACTCTGCCCCATCTCTGTCCAGCACTCTGCCCCATCTCTGTCCAGCACTCTGCCCAGCACTCTGCCCCATCTCTTCCCAGCACTCTGCCCCATCTCTGTCCAGCACTCTGCCCCATCTCTGTCCAGCACTCTGCCCCATCTCTTCCCAGCACTCTGCCCCATCTCTGTCCAGGACTCTGCCCAGCACTCTGCCCCATCTCTTCCCAGCACTCTGCCCCATCTCTTCCCAGCACTCTGCCCCATCTCTGTCCAGCACTCTGCCCCATCTCTGTCCAGCACTCTGCCCCATCTCTTCCCAGCACTCTGCCACATCTCTGTCCAGCACTCTGCCCAGCACTCTGCCCCATCTCTTCCCAGCACTCTGCCCCATCTCTTCCCAGCACTCTGCCCCATCTCTGTCCAGCACTCTGCCCCATCTCTGTCCAGCACTCTGCCCCATCTCTGTCCAGCACTCTGCCCCATCTCTTCCCAGCACTCTGCCCCATCTCTGTCCAGCACTCTTCCCAGCACTCTGCCCCATCTCTTCCCAGCACTCTGCCCCATCTCTTCCCAGCACTCTGCCCCATCTCTGTCCAGCACTCTGCCCCATCTCTGTCCAGCACTCTGCCCCATCTCTGTCCAGCACTCTGCCCCATCTCTGTCCAGCACTCTTCCCAGCACTCTGCCCCATCTCTTCCCAGCACTCTGCCCCATCTCTTCCCAGAACTCTGCCCCATCTCTGTCCAGCACTCTTCCCAGCACTCTGCCCCATCTCTTCCCAGCACTCTGCCCCATCTCTTCCCAGCACTCTGCCCCATCTCTGTCCAGTACTCTGCCCCATCTCTGTCCAGCACTCTGCCCAGCACTCTGCCCCATCTCTTCCCAGCACTCTGCCCCATCTCTTCCCAGCACTCTGCCCCATCTCTTCCCAGCACTCTGCCCCATCTCTGTCCAGCACTCTGCCCAGCACTCTGCCCCATCTCTTCCCAGCACTCTTCCCCATCTCTTCCCAGCACTCTGCCCCATCTCTGTCCAGCACTCTGCCCCATCTCTGTCCAGCACTCTGCCCCATCTCTGTCCAGCACTCTGCCCCATCTCTGTCCAGCACTCTGCCCAGCACTCTGCCCCATCTCTTCCCAGCACTCTGCCCCATCTGTGTCCAGCACTCTGCCCCATCTCTGTCCAGCACTCTGCCCCATCTCTGTCCAGCACTCTGCCCCATCTCTGTCCAGCACTCTGCCCAGCACTCTGCCCCATCTCTTCCCAGCACTCTGCCCCATCTCTGTCCAGCACTCTGCCCCATCTCTGTCCAGCACTCTGCCCCATCTCTGTCCAGCACTCGGCCCAGCACTCTGCCCCATCTCTTCCCAGCACTCTGCCCCATCTCTTCCCAGCACTCTGCCCAATCTCTTCCCAGCACTCTGCCCCATCAGTGTCCAGCACTCTGCCCCATCTCTTCCCAGCACTCTGCCCCATCTCTTCCCAGCACTCTGCCCCATCTCTTCCCAGCACTCTGCCCCATCTCTTCCCAGCACTCTGCCCAGCACTCTGCCCCATCTCTTCCCAGCACTCTGCCCCATCTCTTCCCAGCACTCTGCCCCATCTCTTCCCAGCACTCTGCCCCATCTCTTCCCAGCACTCTGCCCCATCTCTGTCCAGCACTCTGCCCCATCTCTGTCCAGCACTCTGCCCCATCTCTTCCCAGCACTCTGCCCCATCTCTGTCCAGCACTCTGCCCAGCACTCTGCCCCATCTCTTCCCAGCACTCTGCCCCATCTCTTCCCAGCACTCTGCCCCATCTCTGTCCAGCACTCTGCCCCATCTCTGTCCAGCACTCTGCCCCATCTCTTCCCAGCACTCTGCCCCATCTCTGTCCAGCACTCTGCCCCATCTCTGTCCAGCACTCTGCCCCATCTGTCCAGCACTCTGCCCCATCTCTTCCCAGCACTCTTCCCAGCACTCTGCCCCATCTCTGCCCAGCACTCTGCCCCATCTCTGCCCAGCACTCTGCCCCATCTCTGTCCAGCACTCTGCCCCATCTCTGTCCAGCACTCTGCCCCATCTCTGTACAGCGTTCTTCCCTAAGCCCCCCGGATCGCGGCTCTCAAGAAAAAAAAAAAAAAAGAAGTTCTTCTTACCTGGCCGCGCTCCTGCGGCGGGCGAAGTCTCCACGCAGCTGCAGCGTGCATGCACTCGCCGGCGACTGACAATGATGTCAGACGCCGGCGACATGCACGCACGCTGCGGCTGACGTCAGCTGCCAGCCTCAGCCGCGGCTGTTAACTGTTGACGTGCGGGCCCGCGCCCGCACGTCAATAGCTTTAAACAGCTGCAGCGTCGGCGCTAAGGGCCCGGTTCAGCCTGCGGCTGCCGGTAGGGGCCCGGTGAGCAGATGAGACGGGGCCCGATGCGGGCCCCCTCTGCTCACCGGGCCCAATACGCCAGTCACGGCCGTCATGCCCTGATGGCGGCCCTGGTCATGCGAGTGTAATGCGAGTGCAATGCGATTTTTAATCGCATCATCCGTTTTTACATCCGTATGACATCCGTATGCAATCCGTTTTTTTTTCTCAGCAATTATTTTTATACAGTCATTTACAGGACTATTTACAGTGTTCTATGCCACAGAATGTTAAGGTATCCGTAAAAAACGGATGGAATACGGATGGTCCGTATGCCATGCGTTTTTTTTCTCGCACCCATTGACTTGCATTGGCGAGTCTCGTCCGAGAATCGCAGCAATACGCAGCATGCTGCGATTTTTTTTCTCAGCCGACACAGATTTTTTCTCAGTCCGATTTCGGCCGAGAAAAAAAATCGCAAATGAAAAGACACCTATTAAATAACATTGGTCCGAGTGCAATCCGATTTTTTATCGGATTGCACTCGTCCGTTTTCCTCGCAAGTGGAAATGAGCCCTAAGAGTCAGCCTTCCAGCATTTTCAGTTGACAGGCGGATGCGCTTATTAGTTATAATTCCACCAGCGGCACTATAAACCCGCTCTGACAGAACGCTAGCGGCAGTTCATGCCACGTGTCCAGCTTGGATACCCAATAATTAAAAGGCACAGAGGAATCCCGGAGGACATTCTAAAATTAATATTTTATTGAAGTGAGGTACTACAACGTGAACATAGCAGTGCGCACGCGCCGGCCATAGGAATCATGGCGATGGGCGTCGCGTTCAGCCAACCTGTCCTGTCAGAAAGGCCTTCCCTTCTATCAGATGGAGGAGCCCAATATCTGAGGGTCTGTCGCAGTGTAGAGGGGCCATCATTATTCTCATTTGCACATGGAAACGCGAGAAGCAATGGATGAAAGTGAAAGGGAGAAGATACACATTTAGATATTAGACTGGTGACAGTGAGGACGATCAATGAGTGGAACAGGCGGCCACGAGAGGAGGTGACGAGTTCTCCTTCAGTGGGATTGGTCACACAGAGGCTGGACAGACATCTGAGGGGTTAGGCTACTTTCACACTAGCGTCGTACGACGCACGTCGCAATGCGACGTGGCGACGTACCGATGCAGACTGTGATTTACATCGCATCCGCTGCCCCATTGTGATGTCCGGGGAGGCGGGGGCGGAGTTCCGGCCGCGCATGCACGGTCGGAAATGGCGGACACGATGCACCAAAAAATGTTACATGTAAAGTTTTATTCTGCCGACGGTCCGACGTAACCGTCGCACGACGGTTGCGACGTGTGCCAATTCGTCGCAATGCGTCGCTAATGCAAGTCTATGGAGAAAAAACGCATCCTGCAAGCAATTTTGCAGGATGCGTTTTTTCTACAAAACGACGCATTGCGACGTGCAGTGCACGACGCTAGTGTGAAAGTAGCCTTAGTGGCTCCTGTGTTGCTGCATTGAGGAGCAGGTTAGACACCATAACTGTGCTGCTCAGTTTATTATGATAGACTTTCAGCCATACATGGACCTTTATGTAGTGCTAATAAGCCTGGTTCTATCATTTGTTATACTTTGCTGCCATCTACTGGCCGTTTGCTATATCACTGTAATATTTGTTATGGAATTTTCCCACAACACCTTTCTGTCTTTAGCTCCTCCTATCTTTTTCCTTCTCTTCCTGTTTTTGTACTCCGTGCCATCTTGGATCCCACATGTGCTGCAGAGCTGGAGAAAGGATTCTCTTGTTACCTCTAACCTGAAGCTTCACCAGGCTCACCCACCCACTTCCTGGACCATTTCTCTGCCTGGCTGCCGCACTTCATGTCCTCAGAACTACCAACCCTTATCCTGGGAGACTTCAACATCCCCATTAACAGACCCACTTCCACATATGCATCCCAGCTTCTGTCACTAACCACTTCTCTCGGCCTCTCACAGCTCTCAACCTCTGAAACACACAAAGACGGTAACACCCTGGACCTGGTTTTTGCCCGGCTCTGCTCAACCTCCTACCTAGATAACTCACCGCTTCCCCTCTCTGACCACAACATTCTCTCCTTCACACTCACATATCCTCGCTCACCCCAGCACCCTCCTACATACCATTCAGTCAGAAATCTACAAGCCATTAACCCTCTTACACTTTCAGACTCCCTACGCTCATCATTGTCCCCAATCTCTTCCTTTTCCTGTCCTGATCTGGCTGTACATCACTTCAATGACACTCTTAGAAGCACCCTTGACCAAGTAGCTCCCCTCACCCTCAGAACCTCCAAACACAGAATAAAACAGCCCTGGCTCACATCGCAAACCCGATTTCTCCAGCGATGCTCTAGGTGTGCTGAACGCTTATGGAGGAAAACACGCACACCAGAAGACTTCATACACTTCAAATTTATGTTAAGGACCTATAACTTTGCCCTTCACTTCGCTAAACAGACCTACTTTACCACTCTGATCTCCTCACTATCCAACAACCCCAAGAAACTTTTTGACACCTTTCACTCCCTCCTCAGGCCAAAAGCACAAGCCCCTATCACAGATATTTGTGCTGGTGACCTGGCCTCCCACTTTATAGAGAAAATAGACAATATCCGTCAGGAAATCCGCTCCCAACAACTAAGTTCAGTGACTCCCATCCCTCCCCTCATTGCCCCTTGCTCACTCTCTACATTCGATCCCATCACAGAAGAAGAAGTCTCCAAGCTCCTCTCCTCTTCTCGTCCGACTACATGCACTACCGACCCCATTCCCTCACATCTCCTCCAGTCTCTCTCTCCAGTTGTCACAAGTCACCTAACTACAATCTTTAATCTCTCCCTCTCCTCTGGAATTTTCCCCTCCTCCTTCAAACACTCTATCATTACTCCATTACTAAAGAAACCCACCCTCGACCCATCCTGCACAAACAACTACAGACCGGTCTCCAATCTCCCCTTCATCTCTAAACTCTTGGAGCGCCTGATATACTCCCGCCTTACCCGTTACCTCTCCACTCACTCCCTCCTAGACCCTTCACAGTCCGGTTTCCGCCCCCTACATTCGACAGAAACTGCACTCATCAAAGTGACCAATGACCTTCTGACAGCAAAACGTAATGGTGACCACTCTCTGCTCATTCTTCTCGATCTCTCTGCAGCTTTCGACACTGTTGACCACCCTCTCCTTCTCTCTAGGCTCCAGTCACTAGGCATTAAGGACACTGCTCTCTCCTGGTTCTCCTCCTACCTTTCTGACCGCTCCTTCAGTGTTCTGTTCTCTGGCTCCACTTCATCTCCTCTTCCTCTCACTGTTGGGGTACCTCAGGGCTCAGTCCTTGGCCCCCTTCTGTTCTCTCTCTACACGGCCCCAATTGGACAGACAATCAGCAGATTTGGCTTTCAGTACCATCTTTATGCCGACGACACACAACTATATACGTCATCCCCTGACCTTACCCCCGCTGTACTACAGAACGCCACTGACTGTCTGTCCGCAGTCTCCAACATCATGTCCGCTCTCTATCTGAAACTCAACCTCTCCAAAACTGAACTTCTTCTGCTCCCACCATCTACTAACCTCCCTAAATCTGACATTTCCCTCTCCGTGGGTGGCACGATAATAACACCCCGGCAGCAGGCGCGCTGTCTGGGTGTTATGTTTGACTCCGATCTCTCCTTCACCTCCCATATACAATCTCTTGCCCGCTCATGCCGCTTACACCTAAAGAACATCTCCAGAATCCGCCCTTTTCTCACCATGGAGACAGCTAAAACCCTCACTGTCGCCCTGATCCACTCCCGCCTGGACTACTGTAACGCTCTATTAATTGGCCTCCCCCTCACTCGACTTTCCCCTCTCCAGTCCATCCTTAATGCAGCAGCCAGGGTCGTCCATCTGGCTAATCGTTACTCGGACGCGTCCGCTCTTCGCCAGTCGTTACACTGGCTACCCATTCATTACAGGATACAATTCAAAGTACTTGTTCTCACCCACAAAGCTCTCCACAGTGCGGCACCCCCTTACATCTCCTCCCTCATTTCTGTCTATCAGCCTAACAGACCACTGCGCTCTGCAAATGACTTTCGATTAACCTCTGCACTAATCCGTACCTCCCACTCCCGACTCCAAGACTTCTCCCGTGCTGCGCCAATCCTCTGGAATGCTCTACCCCAAGATATTAGGACCATCCATAATTTGCATAGTTTTAGGCGCTCGCTCAAAACACATTTGTTCAGAGCGGCCTATCACGTTCACTAATCAAAGTTATGTTATGTTTGTGTGTGTGTAGCCCATTCACTATCCCCATCTATTCCCCAACCCCTGAAGATGGCTGGACCATGATTGTAAATACATCATTGTAAATACACAACTGTACTTTGCATCTCCCCCACCTCATTGTAGATTGTAAGCTCTCACGAGCAGGGTCGTCTTATTTTGCTTTAATTATTGTATTGTTAACGTTGTTACTTATGACTTTTGTGTTTGAAACTGTTAAACTGTAAAGCGCTGCGGAATATGTTGGCGCTATATAAATAAAGATTATTATTATTATTATTCTATTATCTCTGTCTGGTGATTCTGTAACAGCTGTAACCTACAGTCCTCACTCTCACCAAGGTACTGTAAATAAACCTGTTGAATGTATCACTGCATCATCCTTCCGGATCACCACGCGCGGCTCATAGAGACTGGTGGCACAGTTAGTGAGTAACGCTACCTGCCATTGTTTATATAGCGATTTGTGATCACATCCCTCAGACACATCTCATCCACGTATATCGGTGGCAGAATAGTAACAAGAGACCTAAGTCAACAGTGTCTGTGTGCATATGCATTGTCTGCTAGCAAGTCTTAACCGTCCGCCATCTTATCTAAAACATGTCCACAAAGGGCACCATGGACCCATCTGCAAGTGAAGCACATCAGGTTCCCGACACCGTAGATGCTGCAGGAGCAGAGCCCACACTTACTGCAGAGCAGGACGTACGACCCAAACGTGTAACCAAGCCGACACAAAAGGCCAGAGAGAACTTTGAGACTACTAGAGACGAGTTCCATGATAACCTAGAACATTTATGGGGCAGAGTTGATCACTATTTAGCAGCTTTTCCACGCTATCACAGTGACGCTGCAGGTTTAACCGCCACATTGAAGAGTTTATCTGCCGCCTATGATCGCTACCAGAGACTGTCTGCAAAGTTCATCACATTCCTGAGTAACTGTGACATGGAAGATGCCCCAGCAGAAGTAACGGAAAGGGAAACTCTTCTCCAAGAAAAGACCTCATTAGTACGAGATGCCCAGGATAAAGCAGAACTCCACATCGCTCACCTCCAAGAGGTTAGGTCACATCGCACAACATCGACCAAAATCACAGCTCGGTCTTCCAGATCATCTCACTCCAGGAAATCAACATTGTCTGACAAGCTACTGGAGATCCGTGCAGCTGCAGAGGAAGCTAGAGTAAAAAGCTCCTTTGCTAAGAAGGAGGCTGAAGTCGAAGTAGAAGCCCAAATGGAAGCTCAAAGAAATGAGATGGAGGCTCAAAGAAACAAAATGGAAGCTCAAAGGAAATTAAAAATACTCCAAGCAGAAAAGGAAGAAGCAACAGCCCTTGCTAAACTGAAGGTCCTTGAACAAGCACTGGGACAAGATGATAATCCGGACTGTCTTATTCCAGAAGAAATGGAAGACGCAGCTAATCGAACTTCAGACTACGTGCTAAGACATGCAACATCTGCACCAGCAGCACCTCCAGTTTCTAACACGGATGCGCCCGCAAGTCAAGAAATGTCGCCACCTACTGCGGACATGGTAACTTCCAGCACTAACTTACAATTTAGGCCACAGCCAGCAGAACCTATAGAGACTAAACCGCAGTTTAACCCTTATGCCGCATCATTTCGTCCTGATTTGTCGCAGTCATATAAGCCAGAGAACTTACATTCCCTACGGATACCACAAGTTCATCCTGCAACAATGACCGAGAGATCGGACATGTCTGACTTCGCCAGATACATGATTCGCCGGGAGTTAATAAACATTAGTCTCTCAAAGTTTGATGATCGTGCTGAGAATTATAGAGCCTGGAAATCCACCTTTCAAGTAGTGATCCAAGACCTTAATCTCACCGGCAAGGAACAACTGGATTTGCTTGTTAACTGGTTAGGCCCTGAATCAGCAGAGCGCATAAAGACAATAAGGGCAGTTCATGTGGACTATTCAGATGCAGGTCTTATTGCAGCCTGGGAGAGACTGGAACAAACCTATGGCAGCTCAGAAGCTATAGAATGTGCCTTATTTAAAAGACTGCAAACCTTCCCAAAGATAACTAACAAGGACAATAGAAAACTTCAAGATCTGAGCGACCTGCTAAAGGAAATAGAATTGGCAAAATTAGACCCACGTCTCTCAGGACTGAGCTACCTAGATACTGCTCATGGCGTTAATCCAATAGTGTCCAAGTGGCCACACGGCATGCAGGATAAATGGGCAGACCACGGCTCACGGTATAAAAGGCAGTATAATGTGTCCTTTCCCCCCTTTTCATATTTTTCCAGGTTCATCAGTGACCAAGCTCGGAAGAAGAATGATCCCAGCTTCGACTTCACTGAGCCTACTCCACCAGCATCATCATCATCTACAAGGTATGATAACATTGCCAAACGTAGAGATTCAAGGAACACAGTATCTGTGAGAAAGACTGACGTTCCACTTACTACACCTGCCTTCACTAAGACAAATAATGTTGCTCCTAAAGTCATGGACAGTAACCGCATGTGCCCTATCCACAAAAGGCCTCACCCACTTAAAGAATGCCGTGGATTCAGAGCAAGGACTTTGCAGGAGTATATAGATACCCTCAAGGAGCTTGGGATATGTTATAAGTGTTGCACCTCCTCAGACCACCTCGCTAAGGAGTGTAAGGCCGCCATTAAGTGCACTGAATGCAGCAGTGATAAACACGTCACAGCCATGCATCCCACGCCAGCTCCATACAACTCACAACCTTCTGCAGCATCTAACCCTGCTCAAAAGCATGGCGGGGAGCCACAGGTCCCTGACCCAACTGCAACCGCTGTTTCCTCCTCATGTACTGAGGTATGTGGAGAAGGGACTGATCCTAAATGCTGTGCCAAGGTATGTCTGATTAAGGTCTATCCAGAAGGACAACCCGACAAGGCCTCCAAAATGTATGCCATAATAGATGAGCAAAGTAACCGATCTCTAGCAAGGCCCAAATTCTTTGAGATCTTCAACATAAAGGGACAAATGACTCCATACACCCTCAACACCTGCTCTGGTCGTATTGAGACTTCTGGCAGGAGAGCCTCTGGGTACATAGTCTCTTCAATCAAGGGAAACGTGCATATACCTTTGCCAACCCTAATTGAATGTGACCAGATACCTGATAACAGGGAGGAGATTCCCACTCCGGAAGCCGCACTTTATCATCGCCACTTGAGGCACCTGACTAATGAAATTCCTCCTCTGGACATGAATGCTGATATTCTAATCCTACTCGGAAGGGACATTCTGAAGGTCCACAAGGTACGCCAACAATGCAACGGCCCAGATGATGCTCCATACGCCCAAAGACTCGACCTAGGCTGGGTAATCGTGGGCGATGTATGTCTGGATAGGAGTCACAAGGCATCCGAAGTCAACGCCTGTAAAACGTATGTGCTCCAAAATGGTCGCGCAACTCACTTTAAGCCATGCCTTCATCACTACGAAGTGAAAGAGAGGTTCTCTGATTCCATCCAGGAGCCTGACATCATTCCCACTCCCTACGGTGATGACTTGGGGAGAACAGTGTTTCACACAACAAAAGATGACAACAAAGTTGCCTTATCCATAGAAGACAAGGAGTTTCTTAAAATCATGGACAGTGGATTCTTCAAAAATGAATCTGACCGTTGGTTTGCTCCCTTACCCTTCAAGGCTTCAAGGACCAGGCTTCCTAACAACAGAGAACAGGCCTTATCTAGATTCATCTCACTGCAGAGAACATTAAGGAACAAGCCTGAAATGAAGGAACATTTCATAGCTTTTATGGACAAGATATTTCGCAATGATCACGCAGAGCCAGCTCCACCATTGCAAGCTGATGAAGAATGCTGGTATCTACCTTCCTTTGGAGTGTATCATCCAAGAAAGCCGAAACAAATCAGGGTGGTGTTCGATTCAAGCGCCAAACATGACGGCGTATCTCTGAATGACGTTCTCCTCACTGGTCCGAACCTGACTAATAACCTGGTGGGAGTGCTCATGAGATTCAGAAAGGAACCGGTCGCCATTACCGCCGACATCGAACAAATGTTCCATTGTTTCATCATGCAACAAGATCACAGAAATTATCTCCGTTTTCTATGGCACCGAGACAACGACACCAACAAGGAAATGATCGAATACCGCATGAAGGTGCACGTTTTCGGAAACAGTCCTTCTCCTGCAGTCGCCACCTACGGCCTACGTAGGACCGCCTCCGATGGTGCAGCAGAGTTCGGGAAGGATGCTCAACAGTTCGTTGAAAAGGACTTCTACGTGGACGACGGTCTTAAATCCCTGCCCACGGCGGAAGAAGCCACAGATCTGCTCAAACAGACACAAGGTATGCTTTCTAAAGCTCATTTAAGATTGCATAAAATTGCCTCCAATAGTGCTGTTGTCATGAAGGCCTTTCACCCTAATGATCATGCCGCAGAATTTAGGGACTTGAACCTAGGCTCAGACAATCCACCAGTACAGAGAAGTCTAGGCCTGAGGTGGAACTTGCTAAATGACTCCTTCAGCTTTCAGGTTAGTGGTGCAGAAAAACCATTTACTAAGCGTGGGGTTCTGTCAGTGGTGAACAGTCTATATGATCCACTTGGGTTTGTCGCACCCCTGACTATACAAGGCAAGCTCCTGCTGAGACAACTCTCAGAGTACATTAAGGACTGGGATATACCACTCCCTGCAGACAAACAACTAAAGTGGAAGTCATGGAGAGAATCTCTTTGCGCCTTGGATAAGATCCACATACCACGTTGTTACACTCCAGCATCCCTAACTACAAGTCAAAGGAAGGAGATTCATGTATTCGCTGATGCCTCCACTGAAGCTATTGCCGCTGTCGCTTACTTGAAGGTTGTAGACTCTAACAATGAAGCCCATGTTGGATTTCTGTTTGGAAAGGCTAAACTGGCTCCTAAACCCGAGCACACCATACCCAGACTTGAGCTCTGTGGGGCTGTACTAGCCATAGAGATTGCAGACTTCATACAGAGCGAACTAGCTATTCACGTGGATGACACAAGATTCTACACAGACAGTAAGGTAGTTCTGGGCTACATATACAACCAGACGAAACGCTTCTACGTCTATGTCAGTAACCGAGTGGAAAGGATCAGGAAATCCTCCAAACCCCAGCAATGGCAGCACGTCCCATCCCATCTTAACCCTGCGGACCTTGCTACTAGACCAGTGTCTATTGGTGCCTTCGCAAGCTCTTCTTGGTTGACAGGACCGGAGTTCCTTCACGAACAGTGCAAAGAGACTGCTGTTGAAGACAGCTTCAGCCTTGAGGATCCAGATGTCGACCCAGAGATCCGTCCTGATGTCAGCACCTTCATCACCAAACTCAAGGAGGAGGTTGACTTGGACTGTCGGCGTTTTGATCGCTTCTCAAGATGGACGAGGCTGGTTCGTGCCATTGCAAGGTTAGTACACATTGTACAATGCTATCGCAATAAGGACAGTAACACTGATTGTCATGGTTGTGTTGAGTCCTCTTCCGTCCCTGGCTTCCTGGATTGAGGAATCCAAGTAAATGACACGCAGCACAAAGGTTGTGTGTTCATAAACAGGGGTAGCCCCGGAGCACGCCTGCCTCACTGGGCGCTGCCCCTTCTTTATATAGTAAGAAGTTAGGCATTTACAGACATGCGCACAAGCGCTCATATTTCATAATCACTTACAAAGCAAATCTATACTAGTGAAAAGTTACAATATCTGGTATGTGGGTGAAAGGCTACAATATCAAGGAGAAATGCGCGCGTGATTACTTCTATAAAAGGAAATGTCAAGTTTGCTGTGCAGAAGCAGATTTCATCTGGGAGACAAAATGGATCCTTTGGTTCAGTCTGGTCTCCACAATTCCCCCCTTTGACATATTCTTTTATAATTTGTCATAAATTCTTGCATGAAGTCTGTGCATTCTCTTCTTTATACGGCAGTATACTAAAACATTACAAATTCAAGCATAATAAATGACAAGGATTAATATGACGATCGGATAACATATAAAAAACTTTATATTCTCGTATCAATTACACAAAATTTATTTGTGCATACTGAGATACCCTTGAGTACAACCTTGAACAATACATATATAATTACAATAATCATAACTATATGTATTATGCTCTGCATAATCCCGGCAACCCACCCACCGATCCCTCTGAACCAGTTGGCTGGGTTAAGAAAAGAAAAGGTATCTGACCACCAGCTATCCTTATTCTGGTCATTGTCTTTGTCATACTGATCTCTGAGTCGTTGTACGTCCTTTAATTTGAATGTCATACTCATAGTACTATTCGGGTCTATATAATGACAGCAGGTGGGTCCAATGATTTGACACATACCCCCTTGTGAGGCAGTTAGGTAATCCAATACCAGGGTATGTTGGTTGACGACTATTATAAGCTGATTCTGTACAGCTACACTAGTGTTTAATATATCTAATATATCCCAGATCTGATCATCTAGATAATCCGTGGCTCTAACTAATTTATCCCACATTTGTGTTAACATAGGATAAATAAAAATGGTACTAGCAATTTTGTTGGGAATTCCCATTTGTACTATATGTGGCCTCCCCGAGGGACGTGGTGAGTTATCTGCAGCTCTTTTATATAGTGTGTGCTTGGGTACGGCTTGCATATTCACTTGTTTATTTGAAATTATGAAAGTAGCTGGGGTTAGGCGTCCTAATGTACAAGTACCCTTTATACCTACGGGAAGCCATCATACACCAAGAGGGTTTTTGTCCCAAGGGGCTAAAGAATTTAGTCTTTCCCATGCCTTCGTTGTGGTTAACATTATTAACATCAATATCATGAGTTTTATACTGCTTTTTTGCAATGGCTTGCATGTATCCATGATGCCTTTCCTTCAAGCTTGACTGATGTAGGTGTTGTCAACAGGACTTGGAAGGGTCCGTCAAATCTTGGTTCAAGAGCCTTTCTGGTGTGTCTTTTTATATAGACTTGATCACCTGGTTCCAACTTGTGACTTCCTTCAGTGTTGTCAGGATCTGGAAGGGAAGCAAAAACTTGTGCATGCACCTTAGTTAATTGTTTCTGAAGATTTTGCACATAAGAAGTCAATGACTCAATATTTAACACAAGTTGCTGTGGAAAATAACATCCTAAATTGGCAGTCCTGCCAAACAAAATTTCATATGGAGACAGTTTAGTCTTACCCCTTGGGGTATTGCGTATTGAGTAAAGGGCCAGTGGAAGGCATTCTGTCCAAGGCTTTCCTGTTTCAGCCATGGCTTTCTGTATTTTTAATTTTAAAGTTCCATTCATGCGTTCCACCTTACCAGAACTTTGAGGATGATACGGAGTGTGTAACTGACTTTCAACACCCAACATTTTTAGTACATTTTGAAATATTTCTCCAGTGAAATGAGTACCCCTATCTGACTCGATCACTTCAGGGAGACCATAACGGGGCACCAGTTCGGTAACTAGCTTTACAGCAGTGTTTTTAGCTGAAGCCTTCCGAACTGGATAGGCCTCTGGCCACCCCGAGAACATGTCCACACACACCAACACATACTCATACCCATTACTCTTTGGCAGCTGGATAAAGTCTATCTGCAACCGTTGAAACGGGTAGAGAGGTCGGACGTGGTGCTTCATAGGGGTCTTTGCTGTCTGTCCGGGATTATGTGTCAGGCATATAGCGCATGCAGCACAATAGTCTCTTGCGTAGTTGCCAAAACCTGGAGCCAACCAGACTTGCTTTGCCAGTAGTGTCATTGCATTTGCAGACACATGCGTAGGGTGGTGTAATCCACCAACTACTATCGGGTACCAGGCTCTAGGTAGACATATTAGTCCATTTTTCTTCCAAATTCCCTCTTGTTCTTCTGCCCCTTCCTTTTTCCACCTGTCCCTCTCCTCTTCTCCTGCATCTTCCTGTGCTTGTCTCAGTCTATCTTCAGTATTTTCC
This sequence comes from Ranitomeya imitator, assembly GCF_032444005.1. NCBI lineage: Eukaryota > Metazoa > Chordata > Amphibia > Anura > Dendrobatidae > Ranitomeya > Ranitomeya imitator. The sequence continues at coordinate 473,349,175 of NC_091283.1, forward strand.
GTGGGATTTACAGTATGGACCTGTTGTAAGGGTTTGACTGCTGCTGCTTTGGCTGCTTTATCAGCCCTATCATTTCCCCTAGATTCCCTAGTGTCGAGTCTCACATGTGCAGCTACCTTGATTACTGCTACTTCTTTTGTTTCTTGTGCAGCCTCTAAGATCTGTTTGATCAGAGAAGCATGTTTTACAGGTTGTCCTGACGCTGTCATGTAACCTCTAGCTCTCCAGATTACTCCAAAATCAAACACAATACCATGTGCATACCTAGAATCAGTGTATATATTAGCTGTCTGATTCTCAGCTATTTTTAGAGCTTCAATCAATGCTGTTAGTTCTGCTTCTTGTGCAGATTGTTTCGGTGGAAGCGGTTCTGCTTTGAGAGTTTCAGATTCTGACACAACTGCATACCCTGTATGGAAGTTACCTGTGTCATCTGCAAACCTACTACCATCTATAAACAGCTCTAAATCTGGATTTTGAAGTGGTGTTTCGGATACATTGGGTAAGCCTACCGTTTCTTGTAAAATGAGCTCTGTACAATCATGTGTATCTGTAGGGAAAAAATTTGCGTGTGGATCAGTGTCCTTATTCCCCCCTTTAGACTCGAGAGGTAGCAGTGTAGCTAAATTGAGAGTCTGAAGCCTTGCAAATGTGATAGTAGAGGGGAGCAGCAAAGAACACTGCAGCCGCAAATGTCTGGCCATGGAAATGTGTTTTGGTTGGACCTGGTTTAATATCCCATAAACATCATGTGTAGTTTGAACTGTGAGTGGATGCTCTAGGACAATTTCTGATGCTTTGTCCAACAATAGTGAGACAGCAACAACTACACGTACACAGGTTGGCGCTGCTCTAGCTACGGGATCTAACCTTGCTGAAAGATATGCAATTGGTCTTTGTTTCCCTGCATGCTTCTGGGTAAGAACTCCTGTAGCATGGGAATCAACTTCTGCAGCCATAAGCTGAAATGGTTTGGTGTAGTCTGGTAGCCCTAACGCTGGAGCTGAAACAAGGGCATCTTTTAATTGTTGGAACGAAATCTGACCTTCTTTTGTCAACAAATAAGGTTCACTTTTTACACAGTCATACAGTGGTTGCATTAGTTGACTGGCATGTATAATCCATTGTCTACAATGAGACACTATTCCTAAAAATGCTCGTAGCTGTTTATGATTTCTAGGCTCATTCATCTGTCTTATTGCTTCAGTTCTTTGAGGTGTAAGATGCTTTTTACCTTGAGAAATGCAATGACCTAGAAAGACCACTTTGGTCTGACAAACTTGTAGCTTTTGTCTATTCACTTTACACCCTTCTTTTTCTAGGAAACATAGTAAACTCACAGTGGACCTTTCTGCAGTTTCTAGATCTGGGCAGCAAAGTAGTAGGTCATCCACATACTGCAAAATTACTACCTGTGGTTCGGGTTCAAACCTCTGAAGGACTGTTTGTAGGGCATTTGAATAAAGAGTAGGGGAGTGTATCATTCCCTGTGGAAGGCGTGTCCACGCCAACTGTTTGCCCTTAAATGTAAATGCAAACAAATGCCAACTGTCTTGGTGTAAAGGAACCGAGAAAAATGCATTTGAAAGATCTATTACAGTAAACACTTGAGAACTGGCTGGTATCTGTGATAGTAACGTATGAGGATTGGGTACAACTGGGGTGATTGGATCTAGAACTTTGTTTATTTCTCTTAGATCATGTACCATACGATATTTGGGCATAGAACCCTTATCAAGAGTTCTCTTCTTGACTGGATACAGAGGAGTGTTAGCAGGTGATTGTATCTCTACCAAAACCCCTTTCTCTCTATATCCCTCTATCTGTTTTGTAATCGCTAGTTCCTGCTGGGCACTCACAGGGTATTGTCTGAGCTGTGGGAGAACAGTTCCTAGTTGCACAGATAGTTTTACAGGAGAGATATGCAATAATCCCACATCAGTGTCACCCTGTGCCCACAGTGTTTCTGGGACCGTTGAGAGGTCTAGATCTGTGGTGTACTCTTTTTCTTCAGTATAATCCTCAAAAGCCTGAATTCTGACATATTGTTCTAATATTTCTGCATCATCAGGGATAGTCAGCATAACTGTGCCATCTTCCCTAAAATGGATGTTAGCTTCTAATTTCTTTAGGACATCAGTTCCCAACAAACATGTTGGGGCACCTCTGGCATACAAAAATCTGGATGCAAAACATTTAGGTCCTAATGAGACCTCTAGGGGCACAGTATATGGCAGTGTTCGAATTACCCCATCATAACCCTCAGCAAAAGTTGTTTGTTGTGAAATATCTTCCGGGTTTGGAAGAAAATCTTGATTCAAAATTGAGGAAGTTGCACCTGTATCTATCAAGAATGGAATCTCTCTCCCCCCTACATTCACCTGTATTATAGGTCTTCTAGCTGGTAGGGAAGTTTGTAACACATTGAGTCAATCTGAATCTGGTATGGGACCATCCACTATGGATGTCTGTTGGATGTCTGAGGGCTTATTCTTTGGTACAAATTTTCCTGATTTTATGTCTGCCTGCTTCTTTCTACATTCTCTCTGGAAATGTCCTGGTTTCTTGCAGTAATGACAGGGAAAATTATGTCTTGCCCTTCCACCTGTTGTGTTTGCTTGCGCTATTCTGACAGGCTTATGATTTTCTCTTAAATCCAACTCTATCCCTACGGCTTTTTGCCTGGCCAAGTGTGGGTCTTCCAAGGTTCTCCAATCAGGAGTTGCAGCCTTAAGTTTTTCCTTTACTTTTGGAGACAATCCATCTATAAAGGTTTTTGTAATTAACCTCATCATTCCTGGAGCGGTTAGATCTATTCCTTCATCTCTAAAATTATTCTCTACCCCTAGATAATATTCATCTACCGATTGTCCAGGTCTCTGAGCCACCACTCCCGTTGTTCCTCTCTGCCTCTGTTTCTGCCTCATGAAAACTATTAAATGGTCTACAAATTGTGTTCCTGATTCTATCGTTTGTAAGGCACCTTGTCCCGCTTGTCCCTCTTGTAGCTCCTGTCCCACCTGTGGCCTGTGTCCCTGTAGATGTGTTAGCAGTTCCTGGAAGAGACCAGGAGTCATTTTCATTCTACATAATTCCTCTCCATCTGCCCAGACTCCTGCATGAGTCTGCATAATGTGCTGTATATACTGTGCGAATCTAACTGGGTACTGGGTAGGATCTGGTGCATTATGTAGAAGAGACATTCCTTCAGCGGGGGACCAAGGGAAGTATTGTCGGGTTTGGTGATATCTAGTTGCCATTGCTCCATCTACACCAGTTTCTCTGAAGGGTTTCGGTACTATCCTAACAGGAGCTAACAATTGATGACCTCTGGGGGCCCCACAGGCAGAACATTCAGTTCTCCAGTCTGGATTCTGCTGGCCACAATTTTTGCACACCCATCCTTCCACCCCATTTAACCCAGGATATAAATTTGGTTTGGTTTGTCCTCCTTCAGAAGGTACAAATGGTTGAACATTCGGATCTAGGTAAGGAGGAGGAACTGAATGAGTCGTGGCACAACATTTTCCCGTACCCATACTCCATTTGGAAGTGTCTGGATCATACTTCCAATTCTCCTCTTTAGCTGTTTTTGAGACCTTTATCATACAGTGTATGATTTCTTCCCACCCATTGTCTTTGATAATTCCACCTCGTTCTTTACTCAGTCTTTCCCATTCAGTGCTAAACATAAGTGCTTCTGAAATTCCCAATTTTTCTCTTACCCTTCTGATCTGCCTTCTGACTGTCTTTCCACATCTTTCCTGTATGATATCTTTTGCTTCTACTTGTCCTAAGACGGATTTTGTCTGTTTATTTCCCATTTTCTCTTTTCAATAATAGCTGTATCTACCCTAGGTGACGTTTGGACAACCACCTCTCTGGAGTGATGTCTCGTTGCCTTCTCTCCTAGGGAGCTAAAATATTGAAGGGCTGATTTGCTCCGTTCTTTCTAATGTGCAGAATAAACTTGATTCCTACAATGCACGCAAACAGGATCAGCAACACCAAACAGATCACCAAACTCTCCGTCTCTGTTATCATACTTGTCCCAGGCTCATGGACTCGTGTCCTGGGCTCATTCTATCAAACTCTTATCCAAAAATGAAGGAACAAGTTTCTCAAAGAGAGTCAAGCATGGGCGGAGGTCTCCCCGAAAGGACGCAACCACATGACCCAGTTAGGCTGACTTCACTAATAAGACTTGTCCTAACAATTTCGGCTTATTGTTTTACGTACTTTTATCCTTCTTTCATAACATGCCACAACCTTCACACTTGTTCACACACTGCCAGGGACAGGACTCATAAATCTATACAATATGGTAACCCGAGTTTTATAGGTATCTACTCACTACTAGACTAACCCAGCGTGACACGGCTCGTAGAGATCTTTCGGATAATACAGGGCAGATAAAAGAGAACTAATAATGTCTCTTACCTGGCCAGGTTTTTCAATTCATTTGCCGTCCATTATCCCAGATCTCCGTTGTCCGTATCCGTAGGTGAATCTCGAGTAGACACTCTCGCCTCGGGTCCCTGTTTCGGGCGCCAAGAAATGTTGAGTCCTCTTCCGTCCCTGGCTTCCTGGATTGAGGAATCCAAGTAAATGACACGCAGCACAAAGGTTGTGTGTTCATAAACAGGGGTAGCCCCGGAGCACGCCTGCCTCACTGGGCGCTGCCCCTTCTTTATATAGTAAGAAGTTAGGCATTTACAGACATGCGCACAAGCGCTCATATTTCATAATCACTTACAAAGCAAATCTATACTAGTGAAAAGTTACAATATCTGGTATGTGGGTGAAAGGCTACAATATCAAGGAGAAATGCGCGCGTGATTACTTCTATAAAAGGAAATGTCAAGTTTGCTGTGCAGAAGCAGATTTCATCTGGGAGACAAAATGGATCCTTTGGTTCAGTCTGGTCTCCACAGTTGGCATATCTGCCATAAGCCTCTCTCTGCAGAAGACATTGCTCTGAGTGAACTCATTGTGATACTCAATGTGCAGCAGAATGTTTTTCACAAGGAACTGGAATGTATACGTAAAAAACAAGACGTTCCTAAAAACAGCCCCATTGTCAACTTAAACCCAGTAATAGACGAAAGGTGTTTATTGAGAGTTGGTGGTCGTTTAAACAAAGCTAAATTGGATGAGGCAGAAAAGAATCCTCTAATTATTCCTGGTCATCACCATATCACCACTCTACTTATACAACATTACCATGAAAAAATCAAACATCAAGGCAGACACTTCACTGAAGGTGCCTTAAGAGCTGCAGGCCTCTGGATTGTGGGAGCAAAGAGACCGATTTCCCATTTAATTCATCATTGTGTTCAGTGTCGTAAGACAAGAGGAAAACTGCAACAACAGATGTCTGATTTGCCTGCTGATAGGACAAGCACAGAGCCCCCATTTACCTATGTTGGCTTGGACGTTTTTGGCCCATGGGCAGTCGCTGCACGTCGGACCAGAGGCGGGCATGCGGAAAGTAAACGTTGGGCAGTGTTTTTCACGTGCATGAGTGTACAAGCAATACACATAGAAGTGATAGAGTCCATGGACTCCTCCAGTTTCATTAATGCCTTAAGACGATTCTTCTCCATCAGAGGACCAGTAAAACAACTAAGATCTGATTGTGGAACAAACTTTGTAGGTGCCTGTCGAGAACTACAACTGAATTCAACACCAGTCCAGAACTTCTTGACAACCAATGGCTGTTCCTGGGTCTTCAATCCTCCTCATGCTTCCCATATGGGCGGATCATGGGAAAGAATGATAGGCATTACTCGTCGGATACTGGAATCTATGCTGATGGACTCAAATCTTTCAAGACTCACTCACGAGACCTTGACCACTTTCTTAGCAGAAGTCTCTGCTATAGTAAACTCAAGACCTCTTGTACCCATATCTACGGATCCAGAATCTCCTGCAATTCTCACTCCGGCAACTCTCCTCACCCAGAAACTTGGAACTGTTCCTAACCCGCCTGAAGACTCTGTGTCCGGTAACAAATATCAGAGACGGTGGAAATATGTGCAACATCTGGCTAATTGTTTCTGGAATAGATGGAAGAAGGAGTACCTGACACTTCTCCAAAAACGAAGAAAATGGCAACACGTAAAGCCAAATTTACAAGTAGGAGATATTATCCTCATGAAAGACCAGAAGGAGGAAAGAAGCACATGGCCTATGGGACTTATCTCTAAAACCTTTCCAAATGACGATGGCAAGGTACGCAAGGTAGAAGTGACAGTTACTAAGCAAGGTGACCCCAAAACTTTCATTAGGCCTATATCAGTGATTATTTTACTCATACCGGTTGAGGATTGATTATCCATCCAATCAGTAGGAACTCTTTCAAGGAACTTCAACCTTTGGATTACAAATGGGTTGGAGACAGTTTGGCCTAGCGCGGCTTCTCCAATCCGAAGATGGGTTATCCTTTGGATTACTTCAAGAAATCGTTCTAGACTTGTTATTCAATATGTTATTGTTGCATTGCATGCGTTGTTTTTATCTTACAGGTTGAGGTATCCCTCCATGCACTTCTGGTGAACACTCCCAATTCGAGACTTATGGTATAGTGAAATCCAAGGATTTCAGATGGGGAGTGTGCTGCTCAGTTTATTATGATAGACTTTCAGCCATACATGGACCTTTATGTAGTGCTAATAAGCCTGGTTCTATCATTTGTTATACTTTGCTGCCATCTACTGGCCGTTTGCTATATCACTGTAATATTTGTTATGGAATTTTCCCACAACACCTTTCTGTCTTTAGCTCCTCCTATCTTTTTCCTTCTCTCCCTGTTTTTGTACTCCGTGCCATCTTGGATCCCACATGTGCTGCAGAGCTGGAGAAAGGATTCTCTTGTTACCTCTAACCTGAAGCTTCTATTATCTCTGTCTGGTGATTCTGTAACAGCTGTAACCTACAGTCCTCACTCTCACCAAGGTACTGTAAATAAACCTGTTGAATGTATCACTGCATCATCCTTCCGGATCACCACGCGCGGCTGATAGAGACTGGTGGCACAGTTAGTGAGTAACGCTACCTGCCATTGTTTATATAGCAATTTGTGATCACATCCCTCAGACACATCTCATCCACGTATATCGGTGGCAGAATAATAACCTTTGACCTCTCTTCCAACTGTAACATTGTAGAAGAGGCAGCATTCTACAGCCAGCCAATCACAGCGCTTGCTCATCGAGGTATGCAAATGAGCTGCCGGGAACAAGGAACAGCTTTTCAACGAATTTGGCCTAAATATTCAGCGGGAGCGGGGCATTTTGACAACAGGGCTGTGTTCAATAAGTCAGCAGGTCATTATTGCTGCATTGAAAAAGAAAAAATCTCCATAATTTAACAGTGTTGCCATTACGGGAGCCATATGAAGAGCGGAGGTCTGGCTATAGGCTTGTGTGCGGTGAGGTCTGGCTGCAGGCTTGAGTGCTCGTGGGGCTGGCCTGGGATAGCTACGGTGTCAGCAGCCGTTCCCACATACAGTATAGTCCCATACAGCGGCTGCCTTATTCCGGCGGTCCCTCTGGTGCCCCAACTGCGCTCGGCGACAACCGTCTCGCTGCACACAAATTTTTTGATAAGAAACATGTGTAGAACAAAACCCGTGTAATTGCAATCATTTTCTGGAAGTGTGCCAACACGTGCGGCCATGACTATATATCTATAGGCCAAACTTTTGATGCGTTTTTCAACTTTAACATTGCTTTCAACCAATACAAAAGCATTCACTGGGAAATGTCATTGTAACATTTAACAACCCTAGCTGGCCAAGTGGTATGTGACACATAAGCAGACCCATCTTGTTTCATTTATGAAGGAGGGACTGTTAAAGTCACAGAGCCTATTTTTAGAGGGGCTTCAGGTGGCCTTAATATTCATAAACGGCCATTATTAAACAGTGGGTCTCCTATGCTGCTTTTGCCTATGCAGTGAGTGGCTTGGCTGCCAAGAGTTACGACGCACCCCAATACCCATTTCACGAGAGGTACAGGAGGGCTTACTGAAAAAATGTTGCATTGAATGCAAGGCCTGCCCTGCTATCAAGTCATATGCACCCCAAGAAGCCTTTGAAGCCAGGCACTGGAGGGCCACAGGAAAACCCACTTCACATTCTTCATTTTGTACTCCCATACTGTTTTCTTCTGTATTGACTGCAAGGCCTGCCCTGCTACCAAGTCATATGCACCCCAAGAAGCCTTTGAACCCAGGTACTGGATGGCCACAGGAAAACCCACTTCACATTCTTCAGTTGGTCCTGCCAAACTGTTTCCTTATACATTGAATGCAAGGGCCGCTTTGACCCAAATTTGCATGCACCCCAATCCCCCCTTGGAAGAAGCATGAAGGAGGGCCTCCTAAAAAAAAAAAAAACCTGTCCCACTACAAAGGAGCGGGTCTCCTAGACTCATGCCCATACACTAAGTGTATACAAACATTTCCCCATGGGGGTGCAATTTATACAAAATGTTTATGGGGATCATAGACACCCTTGCAAAAAAAATTGACTGTCTGTAGCAGCATAGAACACGTTCACCCTGGTGTTCTAGTGGTTGTGGATGATGAGGATTAGGGCTCACACTCACTTGCTAGAAAAAAAACGGTCCGTAATCTGGACCGAAAAAATTGGATGCAAACTATGCGATTGTCATGTGAGTTCAATGCGATTTTTAATCACACAATCCGTTTTACATCCGTATGACTTCCGTATGCAATGCATTTTTTTTTTCTCTGCAACAATTTTTAAACAATCAAAAAAAAAACGGTTGGAAAACGGATGGTCCATATTCCGTCCGCTTTTTTTCTCGCACCCATTGACTTGCGTTGGCGAGACTCGCAGCAAATCGCAGCATGCTGCGATTTTTTTCTCAGTCCGATTTTGGCTGAGAAAAAAAATCGCAAATGAGATGTCACCTATTGAATAACATTGGTCCGAGTGCAATCCGATTTTTTATCGGATTGCACTCGTCCGTTTTGCTCGCAAGTGGGTATGAGCCCTAAGGAGGAGGATAACACCAAATAGACCAAATCAGGAAGCGTATACCCATGTGTGGTTGTGGAGAGGTGCATGAGAATACACCTCCACAAAAAAGACAATGCATTAGAGGTTATGTTTCGCTGTTTTCATTCGGTGGTGTACAGAAGCCTTGCCCAATCCAGCCCTTGTTCATTTTTATAAGGGCTCATTTCCACTTGTGAGAAAAAAAACGGTCCGACTTACGGACCGAAAAAACGGATGTAACGTGTGCGATTGTCATGCGAGTGCAATGCGATTTTTAATGGCATCATCCGTTTTTACATCCGTATGACATCCGTATGGAATCGGTTTTTTTTCTCACCAAATATTTTTATACAGTCATTTACAGGACTATTTACAGTGTTCTATGCCACAGAATGTTAAGGTATCCGTAAAAAACGGATGGAATACGGATGGTCCGTATGCCATGCGTTTTTTTTCTCGCACCCATTGACTTGCATTGGCGTGTCTCATCCGAGAATCGCAGCAATACGCAGCATGCTGCAATTTTTTTTCTCAGCCAACACAGATTTTTCTCAGTCCAATTTCGGCTGAGAAAAAAAATCGCAAATGAAAAGACACCTATTAAATAACATTGGTCCGAGTGCAATCCGATTTTTTTATCGGATTGCACTCGTCCGTTTTCCTCGCAAGTGGGTATGAGCCCTAAGGAGGAGGATAACACCAAATAGACCAAATCAGGAAGCGTATACCCAGGGCCGGCGTCAGCACCCGGCGCACCCGGGCAAGTGCCGGGGCCCTGACAACACAGGGGGGCCACTCACGCAGTCATACATCCATCTGGCCGCTTTAACCCTTTCTACCCTTTCAATTTGCCCTGCCTGGCACAAGCATCTTCTCAGTCAGTGCAGGGCCAGGCACATAGGGGTTAAGGACACAGCCAGCGTGACATTGTGGGCGGAGAGTTCTAAAAAGAGTTTTAAAATCAGACATAACTGTAACCCCAAAGGATTACTCTTTAAAGCCATTGATCAGATCAATTTGGGGACACGTGGAGGTGATATGGCCAAGTTCCTAGCACAATTGGAAAGCAAGTGGATTTATCGACTTGGCACAATCACCCCACGTGGCCTCAACGAAAGCTTTGGCTTCAATTCCTTTTTGTAACTGCATACCTGAATACTATGGGACTGGTTCTTAGGTGTTTTTATATATTTTTTCTACATATGTGTTTTTTAAGTGGTTTTAAGTATCCCTCTTGTAGGGTGTTTTTAATTTTAGTGTATGTATTAACTGTGACATTCTTACCCTAGGCCGATTTGTGTATGTGTGGCGTTGTTCCCGGCTGTTTTGCCTCGTCGTCTTGGCCTTCCATCTGTCATTTTGGATCCTGGTGGATGTCTCGTTCCGGTGTACCGGTTTACTTCTCTTCAGGCAGGAGTCTGGATGTCCTATATATGGCTGCATCTCTTGAAAAGAAATGAGTGGATTAATTTCCAACATTCGGACTATAAAGCACTTAGTTATATATATTTACTCTTATTATGTGTTCAGCCATCTTATATCTTTAATAATCTCGTTACCATTTTCGCTCTGTACCACTCTTGCATTAGCCTTGACTATATGTATTTTTATACCTATGTCTGTGTCCTTGGGCAGGTTTTTCCCTCCCCTCCTTCCCCCTTTTTTAGTCTAGCTTGTACCTCTGTTATCCTTGGAGTTGTGTGTATATATTAGTATTAATTATCATTAGGGGGTTTGAGATAGTCCCATCCTTAGCTTTCACATTTATTGAGTAGGGCTTTATACCCTACACATTGGTACGGTCGTACTACGCATTTAGGCATTTTATTATCCGTACTATTTTATTATCATTTTTTGCTCTTTTGTCCCTTTCACTCATCGCTTATATTCTACAATGTTCACAGGTATCATCATTTTCACATATATAAGCATATTTTTCTTGCCCCTTCCACATTAATGGCTGCTTTACACATATTTATTATGTTCCTTGGTCCCTTCACTTTATTTCGTTTCTCCTAACCCTTGCCCATCATAGTTTTACATCTATGATCCGGCTGTACGCATATGGGGGTACACAGGTGTATGGGTGTGCATATGTGTACCTTTACATGCATATATATATATATATATATATATATATATATATATATATATATATATATATATATATATATATATATATATATATATATATATATATAATATATATATATATACTACCGGAGTGGTATCCAATTTTATTATCATTTCATTAGTTCCATCCATCCTGCCCTTACGTTGTTCCTTTTTTTCTTTGCATTCCAATTTTTGTATTTATTTATCTCTCTGCACTTTATTTCCCAGCCCTTTCGTTACTGCCCAGTACCTCACACTTTACTTTTTTCCAGTCCTAATAGATATACCCACCTCGGTCTCTTACGGCGATTTTCTACTCTAAATACGCATGCCCAGTCCCCTTCACTACCCTTGATGTACCTGGGAGTGGTACTGCGCGCGCGCAGGGTCCGCGCTCCCCCCGACTCCCGAGAGGCGCTAATCACTTGACCGCAGTGCGTTCCACTGCGTGCCACGGTGCGCATGCTCGGGAGTCCCTTTGGTATGGTGGGACGGCCCTTGTATGCGCGTGCAACCACAACCCTCACAGAACATTTCTGTTACCTCCCTCTTCATCCACCATGTTTCCTAGCAGTACTGCGCACGCGCGGGGTCCATACCCCGCCTCTGACTTCCCCTTGGCTTTGGTGGGACGGCCCTACAACGCGCGCAATTTGAAGCTGCTCATAACACTTCTGGCTTATACAGCGCCACTCTCTCACATTATAAAAAGCCCCCTACACCTCCTGAACCCTGTCCTCGCCCCCATTGAAGAAGCTACGGCGAAACAGCGCTTGTTGGGCGCATGGGAACCGTGCCTGCACTATCCCTCTGCACTAGATACCACCACATCTTACTACAGGTAATTTACTCCCTGGCTATTTAAACCTATTTTGGCAGTTTTCCGTTGTTGCACCTTATTGTGTGAGTATTCACCTTTACATCAGCAGGTCTCTCTCTTGCTTTGTACTTAGGATAGACATATACTTACCTGGTGCCTGGTTATTTAACCCATTAATAGGATATCCTTATGCCTTCGGGGGTCGTACCTTGTATTACACTAATACATATCTGGAATTAGGTTATCTAGTTTGCTCTATGTTTACTTATATTACCATCATACTGTTACTTGGTTTATTTGTTCAAACCCCTTATGGTATAGTGCAGTCTCGTTTTCTCTAGTCTGGTGGTTTAAACCCCCTCCTTCCTTTTCCTTCCCCCCCCCCCTCCCCCCATGTTAAATGTCTTGTTTTACTGTTAATATTTTGTTTCAATAAAAATTATTACTTTTTAATATCATCCCCCTTCTCTTCACTTCTGTTTCTGTCGTGGTACTCCATGATGGAATACGGATCTAATGAATATCTATCAGAATCAATAAAAAAAAGTCAAATTTCAAAGTAGGGGGGCTTGTTTTTTGCGTAGTAAGTTGTATTTTTCCTTGGCACCACTTTGGGGTGCATATAATGTTTTGTATAACTTTTATTTATTTTTTAGGAGAGGGAAAATTAAAAAAAAAATTAATTACGCTAATGTTTTTTTAGTTTCATTTTTAGTTAATTTCCAGTGCGTTAAAAATAAAAGAATTACCGTACTTTATTCTCCGGGTCAGGTCGGACACACCGATACCAAATTTATGTAATTTTATTTTTTTTTTACTTTTTTTAAAATGTAAAACCATTTTTTTTAAATAATGATAATGATAATGAAAACATTGTAATTTTTTTTGTTTTTTGTATAAGTCAAACACCGATAACTCAGGATCTCCGTGTAGATGTTAAAATGTACGTGTTCTATTTATATTACAGGGATTGGCAGTCCTAAACTTTCAGGTTTCCATTGTTAAATATCTATTTCTGTAAGGTATTACTTTTACTTGTGTTTTTCACTGTGCTAATAAGTAAGATTTTTTTTTTTTATAATTGAATTGATTAAAAATGAGACCACATGAGGAGTTTTTGTTTAGTCTATGTACAGGCATTTTTAACCCCTTGAAGACCGACTAGCCTCGTCGGCAAAAGTCAATGGGCGGGCCTTATTCCTCCGACATAGAGTTTTCATGTCGGGCGGGGGAATGGCAGCCCCAGCTAGCCCCGTCTGCAATCGCGGGATCCCAGCTGTCCTACCGTCAGCTGGGATCACAACCCCCCCAAATTAAATATTTTAATATTTATTCCACACGGTAAACGCCATAAAAAATATTTTAAAAAGCCATAATTTCAATTTTTTTCTCTGAGTCACAAAAAAAGTCATAAAAACGCGATAAAAAAATCAGATATACCCCAAAATGGTCCGAATAAAAACGAAAACTCTTCCCGCAAAAAATGAGGCATCCAACAGCTCTGTAGTCAGACTAATAAAAGTGCTATGGGGCTGCGCATGCGGCGAGGCAAAATCCTCTCTCATTATTTAAAAAAAATCGTTTTACATTTTAAAAGTAGTAAAAAAAAAAAAAAAATTCATAAATTTGGTATCGGTGTGTCCGACCTGACCCGGAGAATAAAGTAATTCTTTTATTTTTAACACACGGGAAATTAATTAAAAATGAAACAAAAAAAACATTAGCGTAATTCATTTTTTCTCTGTCGCCCATGACGGCACCACGGAGAGAGCGGATCCGCCCACCAAGGACAGGAAACCTACAGATAAAAAGGCGGTACCACTCTCCCGCATCAGTTGGTTTCCTGTCCTTGATTGGAGACCTACGGACTTACCAGATCGACGTGGGATTCCGGGGCCAACCAGTCCGACTCAGGCAGCTGGGGTCCCTCTGCCTCGGCTGGGGTGGTTACCCGAAGCGCCACCGCTGGGGGCTAGTGGGCCTCTAGGGTGTGCTGGGGATGTGACAAGGAGTTCGCGGTCACCTCCCCAGGTAAGATGCAGCAGCGGCAACATCCAGGTGGGTCCCTCTGTGGTTGCGGGAGGAGCGGCGCGGCCCTCCCAAGCAATGCGTCAGTCTGCACACTGTGCCGCCTCCCGGCGTGCAGAGCCGCGCGTTAGGGGGCTGCATAGGACCGGGAGCCCCGGTCAGCAGCGCCATATCTGCTCTCCCGGGCACCATCTTGAAAGTAAGGCGCATGCCCGGGAATTGCTGGTCTCGCGATGCGGCAGGGTGCTTCTGCGCAGGCGCCGGCGGTTGGTCCTGTTGCTCGGGCGCCGAGGATTGAGTATCTGTGCAGGCGCCGCCGAGGATCTCGTCTGCGCAGGCGCCGGCGTTCGGCGCTCCTCACCGTCGCTAGGAGCTACTGCGCAGGCGTCAAAAAAAAAAAAAAAAAAGCGGCGGGAAATCTTTTAAATGGAAGTGGTTTCAAACTCCCAGTGGCTCTGCAGTATTATCAGCAGGAGCCTCAGGAGCTAGTCGCCGCAGCACCAGCGCAGCGCGCATTATTAGGGCAGCGTCCACAGACCAGCAGCAGTATGAGCGACCCGGCATCACCTTTGCCAGAATCACCACCACCTATAGCGTCGCCGCAGCAGCAGCAGCAAAAACGGCGACAACAGAAAGGATACCAGGACACCACCGGTAGAGAACGCCAAAGGTCCCAACACAGTAAGGAGTCCAGTACGGCGTCGGGGAAAAAGCCAGAGGCAGAGAATCCCCAACCGGTATTTATGGGTCCTGGAGGTGGTAAGTGATCTTCGTGAAAGTCAGAGACAGTAAGATTATTATTTGTCTCTTTTAGGGGAGGAAAAGCTTAGGTAAAACTAAGCATAAAATCTGTGCCATCTGTAGAGAAGATCTCCCACCTGCCTGGGAGAAGAGACTATGTAATACTTGCATACAGCAGACAGTATCCGAAAGTCTTCCCGGGTTTGCAGCCGATCTAAAAAACCTGATTAAGGAGCAAGTCGAAGACACCTTTAGATCCCTAAAAAGTGGAAAAAAACGGAGAAAGACCAGACACAGGTCCCCGTCTCCGGCATCAAAAACTGACAGTGATAGTGCGAGTTCAGTATCCTCTAACTCCTCCTCCTCCTCCTCCTCATCTTCCTCTTCTTCCTAGGGGGGGCACAACTGTTTCCCACTAGAGGACACCGATGGCCTCATAAAAGCAGTGAGAAGTACTATGGGGTTAGTAGACTCCCACCCCAAAAAATCGGTGCAGGACATCATGTTTGGAGGTCTAGAACAAAAAAAGAGAAGGGCTTTTCCACTTAATGACGCAATAGCGGCTCTAATTAAAAAAGAATGGAAAAAAACCATGAAAAAGACTCTTTTAACTCCAAAAAGGAAATACCCCTTCGAGGATGAGTCCTGCTCCTTTTGGGAGAAAGCCCCCAAGTTAGATGTAGCCATAGCTAAGGCTTCAAAGAAATTCGCCCTCCCGTTTCAAGATATGGGGGTCCTAAAAGACCCTATGGACAAGAAAGCGGACGCCTTCCTCAAAGGCTCCTGGGAAGCAGCGGGAGGAGGTCTAAAACCGGCAGTGGCAGCCGCGTGTACATCTCGCTCCCTAATGATTTGGTTGAATCAACTAGAGGGTTAATTAAAAGGGAAATCTTCCCGGGACACAATACTGAACACCTTACCAGTAATGAGGGGGGCAGCAGCTTTTCTGGCTGACGCTTCGGCTGACTCCATCAGATTAGCCGCCAGATCAGCAGTGTTCGCTAATGCGGCCAGGCGCGCCCTCTGGCTTAAAAACTGGCCAGGTGACTTGCAAACAAAGACGAAATTGTGTACCATCCCCTGCGAAGGAGAATTTTTGTTCGGATCTACCTTAGATGACATCCTGGAAAAAGCAGGGGACAGAAAAAAATCCTTTCCCTCTCTGGGTCTCCCCTCTTATCGGAAGCCCTTTCGGAACAAGAGGTTTTTCCATAAGAACCCGGGGAGAGGCCAGGGGAAATGGGAGGATAAGAGAAACAAAAATAAGGGATTCATCTTCAACAAAAACCCCAACGATAGCAAGAAGCCTTCGCAATGAAGGTTTGCCCCAGGTGGGGGGGAGACTATCTCTCTTTCTCCCAGCCTGGGAAAGGATTACCTCCAGTCAATGGATACTGAACATAATAGAATCAGGACTGAGGCTAACATTCAAAAGATACCCTCGTCCCTCTTTTACGAGGACATCTACAAGGTCTTCAGCAGAAGAGCAATTGGCACTAGAAAACAAAGTCATCGTGTTAGTAGAGAAGGGAGTACTCCTGGAGGTTCCCCCGCAAGAAAGAGGGCAAGGGTACTATTCCCCTCTATTCCTAAGGAAAAAAAACAGACGGTTCCTTCAGGACCATCATAAACCTGACAAACCTAAACGATTACCTAGAGGTTCAAGCATTCAAGATGGAAACAATAAAGTCATCTATCAAAATGCTGTTTCCTCAATGCTTCATGGTGGTCCTAGACCTGAAGGACGCGTATTATCACGTCCCAATACACAAGGATCACCAGAGATTCCTCAGGATGGCGGTTCACATCAGGGGAGTTCTAAGTCACTTCCAGTTCTCAGCTCTACCGTTTGGTCTAGCCATAGCCCCGAGGGTTTTCACAAAACTGATTGCGGAGGTAATGGCTCACCTCAGGGAAGAAAATACCCTGATTGTACCATATCTGGACGACTTTTTGTTGATAGGCTCCTCCCCGCAACATTGCGAGAATCAGCTGGCAATAGTAATACATTCCTTGAAGGAATTGGGTTGGCTAATAAACCTAAAAAAATCCAGACTAATGCCTTCTCAGGTCCAGGAGTACCTAGGTCTCACCCTAGATTCCAAAAAAATGGAATGTCGGCTCCCGGGGGACAAAATACAAAAACTAAAAAGTCTAGTATCGAGAATTCAATCTCTCCCCTCCATAACACTCTGCCAAGCAATGTCCCTCTTAGGCTCCATGACTTCTTGCATCCCCGCGGTCCAGTGGGCCCAGCTACATTCAAGAGATCTCCAATGGCAGATCTTGTCAGAGCAAATCCATCTAGGGGGGGCATTTAGACGGGCGGTTAACACTATCTCCTCGCACCAATCACTCTCTAATATGGTGGACATCGCAGAAAAATCTTTCCCAGGGATTTCCATGGGTAATCCAAATCTCAAAGGTCCTGACTACGGACGCAAGTCCCACAGGGTGGGGGGCTCATCTGGGCGATCTAGTAGCCCAGGGCATTTGGTCTCCGACGTTAGCAAACAAATCTTCCAATATGAAGGAACTTCTTGCGGTCAAATTTGCCCTTCAAGAATTCTTGGGGGTCCTTCACTCTCACCATGTAAGGGTGATGTCGGACAACCAGGTGGTGGTATCTTACCTAAATCACCAAGGGGGCACTCGTTCAAAAAACCTAATGGAAGTGACAAAGTCAATCCTACAAATAGCCGAGAGCAACCTTCTATCCCTGACAAGCTTGCATATAAAGGGACTAGACAATCGCAAGGCAGACTTCCTCAGTCGTTCCAGCCTAAAACAGGGAGAATGGGAACTAAATCAGACTATATTTACTCAGATCACAAAAAGGTGGGGCGTACCCAAAATAGACCTCTTCGCAAACCATCTAAACAGGAAAGTAGACTCCTTTTGCTCCCTATCTCCCCTGGGGAACCCAGTAGTAGTGGATGCATTCCTGATGTCTTGGGGGCATCAACTGGTCTATGCCTTTCCTCCTCTTATTCTGATTCCGGCAGTGCTGAGGAAGATTCGGGAGGACGGGGCGCTTGTCATCTTAATAGCCCCGTTCTGGCCAAAGAGACCTTGGTTCTCTTGGATGAGGAAAATGTCAATATCCGACCCATGGGTATTACCAGTCCTCCAAGATCTACTGTCACAGGGCCCAGTCCATCATCCGCAGGTCAAGAACTTGCACTTGACAGCTTGGCTCTTGAAAGGAAACTATTAGAAAGCAGAGGGTTCTCTCCGGGGTTAATTTCAACTTTATTACAAAGTAGGAAGCCGGTTACAACGAAACAGTACGGAAAGATATGGAAAAAGTTTCTTTCCTCGTCAGGTGCGAAAATAGGGAAAGAAATTCCCCTTAATTCCATATTAGAGTTTCTACAAAATGGGTTGAAGATGGGTTTGGCCACTAGTACCCTAAAAGTTCACGTGGCAGCATTGGGAGCCCTATTTAATTTTGATTTAGCTTCTAATAGGTGGGTCTCCAGGTTTATCAGAGCAGCTGGGAGATCGAGACCTCTTTCAGTAAAAGTTGTTCCTCAATGGGATTTAAACTTGGTTCTTAAGGCCCTGACTAAACCACCCTTTGAACCATTACATGAAACTTCAATAAAAAACCTGTCTCTCAAAACCGCCCTGTTGGTCGCCCTCACATCTGCCCGCAGGGTTAGCGACTTACAGGCTCTTTCAGCTAACCCCCCTTACACACAGTTATTAGAGGATAGGGTCATTTTAAAGATAGACCCAGCATATCTCCCGAAAGTGGCTTCCAAGTTTCACAGATCTCAAGGGATATCTCTCCTCTCCTTCTGTCCCAACCCTAAAAATAAGGAGGAGCAAATATTACATACATTAGATGTCAAAAGATGCCTCTCACAATACTTGGAAGTCACTAGAGAGAGTAGGGAGGATCCCTCTCTGTTTGTGTGTTTCCAGGGTCCCCGAAAGGGGAAAAAAGCATCCAAGGCCACTATAGCAAGATGGATCACGGACGCCATCAGCCTTTCATACTCGGCAAGTGGAATGTCCGTTCCAGGGGAGGTCAAGGCTCACTCGACATGGGCAGTGGCAACTTCTTGGGCGGAGAAGGCCGGAGCTTCTATTGACCAGATATGTAGAGCTGCTACCTGGTCCTCACCATCTACATTCTATAGGCACTATAGATTGGACCTTATCTCCTCTTCAAACCTTACCTTCAGTAAAAGGGTTCTGGAAGTGGTGGTCCCTCCCTGAATGTACTATCTATGCAAATCTCTCCGTGGTGCCATCATGGGCGACAGAGAAAAATATAGTTCTTACCGATAACGGTATTTCTCTGAGCCCATGACGGCACCCGTACATTCCCTCCCTTCACTTGTGGGTGCACACATCAACATAGTGCCATAGTATATTTATAGTATTTTAAGTCACGCGGTATCTCATTTATGCTAAATAGTTAAAACTAACTAATGTTTTAGTAGTCTCCCATCGTTCTCTATGTAAAACAACTGATGCGGGAGAGTGGTACCGCCTTTTTATCTGTAGGTTTCCTGTCCTTGGTGGGCGGATCCCCTCTCTCCGTGGTGCCGTCATGGGCTCAGAGAAATACCGTTATCGGTAAGAACTATATTTTTTTTTTTTTAATTTTTCCCTCTCCTAAAAAATAAATAAAAGTTATACAAAACATTATATGCACCCCAAAGTGGTGCCAAGGAAAAATACAACTTGCTACGCAAAAAAACAAGCCCCCCCTACTTTGAAATTTGCCTTTTTATTGATTCTGATAGATATTCATTACATCCAGTTTGATCAGCAAAAATTAACGTTAGATCTCCTTCCGTTCTTGAGATATTGGGGGTGTCAGGTGGGGGGTTAACTGTTGTGAATTCCGCTCTTGGGCTACCTCCGGTGGTTGTAAGTAGCATTTTTGTGAGTTCTGCTCTTGGGCTCCCACCTGTGGTTTTGAGTGGTATGGCTGCTTCTTGGATTTAGCTTCTGCAGCTGTTTTCACTGATCGTCTTCTTGGCTCGGCTATATTAGTCTGGCCTTATCTCTCATTCAATGCCAGTTGTCAATTGTTCCTGCCTGGAGTCATTGCTCTTAGGATTTCCTGACACTCTGACCAGCTCAGCAAAGCTAAGTCCTGCTTGTCTTTTTGCTGTTCACTTGTTGTGGACTTTGTTGATCTACATTTTGTTGTTTTTGCTCTTTTGTCCAGCTTATCAATATGGATCTATTCAGCTAAGCTGGAAGCTCTGGGCAGCAGAGTTTGCCCTCCACACCTTTAGTTAGGTGTGGAGACTTTTTGCATTTCTCTGCGGTGGACTTTTTCTAGTTTTTTTTTTACTGACCGCACAGTGCTCTGTTCTGTACTTTTGCTATTTAGCTAGAAGTGGCCTCCTGTGCTAAATCTTGTTTCATACTACGTATGTCATTTCCTTCTCCTCTCACAGTCATTACATGTGGGGGGCTATCTATCCTTTGGGGATTTTCTCTGAGGCAAGATAGTTTTCCTGCTTCTATCTTTAGGGGTAGTTAGCTCTTAGGCTGTGACGAGGTGCCTAGGCAGTGTTAGGAGCATCCCACGGCTACTTCTAGTGTTGTGTTGAGCTTAGGGACTGCGGTCAGTATAGCTACCACCTGCTCAGAGCTAGTCACATGTCGCTCCTTAATCACCAGTTCATAACAGTACAACTGGCCAAAAATGAGCTGAATGCATCTCAAAAGAAGGAAAAGAAAAGGAGTTCTGAGCCATTTTTTTTTCTTTGGTTTGTTTTGTCTTTTTTCTTCCTCTTAATTTCTGGGTGATTCAGGATTTGGATGCAGGCATGGATGTGCAGGGGTTATTTTCTCGTGTGGATCAGCTTGCTGCTAGAGTACAGAGTATTCAAGATTATGTTGTTCAGACTCCGGCCTTAGGGCCTAGAATTCCTACTCCGGATTTGTTTTATGGGGATAGATCTAAGTTTTTGAACTTTAAAAATAACTGCAAATTGTTTTTTGCTCTGAAACCCCGTTCCTCTGGTGATCCTATTCAGCAAGTAAAGATAGTTATTTCTCTTCTGCGTGGTGACCCTCAGGACTGGGCATTCTCTCTTGAGTCAGGGAATCCGGCATTGCTTAATGTAGATGCATTTTTTCAATCGCTCGGATTATTGTATGATGAACCTAACTCTGTAGAGCATGCTGAGAAAACACTGTTGGCCCTGTGTCAGGGTCAGGAAGCGGCAGAATTATACTGCCAGAAATTTAGAAAATGGTCTGTGCTCACTAAATGGAATGAGGATGCACTGGTAGCAATTTTCAGAAAGGGTCTTTCTGAAGCCCTTAAAGATGTTATGGTGGGGTTTCCCACGCCTGTTGGTTTGAGCGATTCTATGTCTCTGGCCATTCAGATTGATCGGCGCCTGCACGAACGCAAAGTGGTGCACCATATGGCAGTGTCCTCTGAGCGGAGTCCTGAGCCCATGCAATGTGATAGGATTTTGACTAGAGCGGAACAAAGGGGATACAGACGTCAGAATGGGCTGTGTTTTTACTGTGGTGATTCTGCTCATGCTATTTCTGATTGCCCTAAGCGTATTAAGAGGGTCGCTAGATCTGTTACCATTAGTACTGTGCAGCCTAAGTTTCTCCTGTCTGTGACCCTGATTTGCTCATTGTCATCTTTTTCTGTCATGGCATTTGTGGATTCAGGCGCTGCTCTGAACTTAATGGACTTAGAATTCGCTAGGCGCTGTGGTTTTTCTTTGCAGCCTTTGCAGAGTCCCATACCCTTGAGGGGTATTGATGCTACACCATTGGCCAAGAATAAACCTCAGTATTGGACTCAGCTGACTATGTGCATGGCTCCTGCACATCAGGAAGATTGCCGTTTTCTGGTGTTGCATAATTTACATGATGTTGTTGTACTGGGATTTCCATGGTTACAAGTACACAATCCAGTGCTGGATTGGAAATCAATGTCTGTGACTAGTTGGGGTTGTCAAGGGGTACATAGTGACGTTCCTTTAATGTCAATTTCCTCTTCCCCCTCTTCTGATGTTCCTGAATTTTTGTCAGATTTCCAGGATGTATTCGATGAGCCCAAGTCCAGTTCCCTTCCTCCACATAGAGACTGTGATTGTGCTATTCACTTGATTCCTGGCTGTAAGTTCCCTAAGGGCCGACTTTTCAATCTGTCTGTGCCAGAGCATGCCGCCATGCGCAGCTATGTTAAGGAGTCTTTAGAGAAGAGGCATATTCGGCCGTCTTCGTCACCATTGGGAGCGGGATTCTTCTTTGTTGCCAAGAAGGATGGTTCCTTAAGACCCAGTATTGATTATCCCCTTCTTAATAAGATCACGGTCAAATTCCAATACCCTTTACCTTTGCTCTCTGATTTGTTTGCTAGGATTAAGGGGGCTAGTTGGTTTACCAAGATTGACCTCCGAGGGGCATATAATCTTGTTCGTATTAAACAGGGTGACGAATGGAAAACTGCATTTAATACGCCCGAAGGCCATTTTGAATACCTAGTGATGCCTTTTGGGCTTTCTAATGCCCCTTCTGTATTTCAGTCCTTTATGCATGATATTTTCCGCAACTATCTTGACAAATTCTTGATTGTGTATTTGGATGATACTTTGATTTTTTCCGATGATTGGGAGTCTCATGTGAAGCAGGTCAGGATGGTATTCCAGATCCTTCGTGATAATGCTCTATTTGTGAAGGGGTCTAAGTGCCTATTTGGAGTTCAGAAGGTCTCTTTTTTGGGGTTTATTTTTTCTCCTTCGTCTATAGAAATGGATCCTGTTAAGGTCCAAGCCATTCATGACTGGATTCAACCCACATATGTGAAGAGCCTTCAGAAATTTTTGGGCTTTGCTAATTTTTATCGCCGTTTCATTGCCAACTTCTCTAGTGTGGTTAAACCCCTGACCAATTTGACGAAGAAAGGCGCTGATGTAACTAATTGGTCCTCTGAGGCTGTTGAGGCCTTTCAGGAGCTTAAACGCCGATTTACTTCTGCCCCTGTCTTGCGTCAGCTGGATGTTTCTCTTCCTTTTCAGGTTGAGGTTGACCCTTCTGAGATTGGGGCAGGGGCCGTTTTGTCACAGAGGAATTCTGATGGTTCCTTGATGAAGCCATGTGCCTTCTTTTCCCGAAAGTTTTCGCCTGCGGAACGCAATTATGATGTCGGCAATCGGGAGTTGTTGGCTATGAAGTGGGCATTTGAGGAGTGGCGACATTGGCTTGAGGGAGCCAAGCACCGCATTGTGGTCTTGACCGATCATAAGAATCTGATTTACCTTGAGTCGGCCAAGCGGCTGAACCCTAGACAGGCTCGTGGTCCGTTTTTCTCCCGTTTTGATTTTGTGGTCTCATATCTTCCAGGATCTAAGAATGTTAAGGCGGATGCCCTCTCTAGGAGTTTTTTGCCTGATTCCCCTGGAGTCCTTGAGCCGGTTGGTATTCTTAAGGAAGGGGTGATTCTGTCTGCCATCTCCCCTGATTTGCGGCGGGCGCTTCAGGAATTTCAGGCTAATAAACCTGACCGCTGTCCTGTAGAGAAGCTGTTTGTTCCTGATAGATGGACAAGTAAGGTAATTTCTGAGGTCCATTGTTCTGTGTTGGCCGGTCATCCTGGGATTTTTGGTACCAGAGATTTGGTTGCTAGGTCCTTTTGGTGGCCTTCCTTGTCGCGGGATGTGCGTTCTTTTGTGCAGTCCTGTGGGACTTGTGCCCGGGCTAAGCCTTGCTGTTCCCGCACTAGTGGGTTGCTTTTGCCTTTGCCCATTCCGGAGAGGCCTTGGACGCATATTTCCATGGATTTTATTTCGGATCTTCCAGTGTCCCAGAGGATGTCTGTTATCTGGGTGGTTTGTGACCGGTTCTCTAAAATGGTCCATTTGGTACCTTTGCCTAAATTGCCTTCCTCCTCTGATTTGGTTCCATTATTTTTTCAACATGTGGTTCGTTTGCATGGCATTCCGGTGAATATTGTGTCTGACAGAGGTTCCCAGTTTGTTTCCAGGTTTTGGCGGGCCTTTTGTGCTAGGATGGGTATTGATTTGTCTTTTTCTTCGGCGTTCCATCCTCAGACAAATGGCCAAACTGAGCGAACTAATCAAACCTTGGAAACCTATTTGAGATGCTTTGTGTCTGCTGATCAGGATGATTGGGTGACTTTTTTGCCGTTGGCCGAGTTTGCCCTTAATAATCGGGCCAGTTCGACTACTTTGGTTTCGCCTTTCTTTTGTAATTTTGGTTTCCATCCTCGTTTTTCTTCAGCGCAGGTTGAGCCTTCTGATTGTCCTGGTGTGGATTCTGTGATGGACAGGTTACAGCAGATTTGGACTCATGTGGTGGACAATTTGACGTTGTCCCAGGAAAAGGCTCAGCGTTTTGCTAACCGCCGTCGGTGTGTTGGTCCTCGGCTTCGTGTAGGGGATTTGGTCTGGTTGTCCTCTCGTCATGTTCCTATGAAGGTTTCTTCCCCTAAGGTCAAGCCTCGGTTTATTGGTCCTTATAAGATTTCTGAGATTATCAATCCTGTGTCTTTTCGTTTGGCCCTTCCAGCCTCTTTTGCCATCCACAATGTTTTCCATAGATCTTTGTTGCGAAGATATGTGGTGCCCGTTGTTCCATCTGTTGATCCTCCTGCCCCGGTGTTGGTTGAGGGGGAGTTGGAATATGTGGTTGAGAAAATTTTGGATTCTCGTTTTTCGAGGTGGAAGCTTCAGTATCTTGTCAAGTGGAAGGGTTATGGCCAGGAGGATTATTCTTGGGTTGTTGCCTCCGATGTTCATGCCGCCGATTTGGTCCGTGCTTTTCATTTGGCTCGTCCTGATCGGCCTGGGGGCTCTGGGGAGGGTTCGGTGACCCCTCCTCAAGGGGGGGGTACTGTTGTGAATTCCGCTCTTGGGCTCCCTCTGGTGGTTGTAAGTAGCATTTTTGTGAGTTCTGCTCTTGGGCTCCCTCCTGTGGTTTTGAGTGGTATGGCTGCTTCTTGGATTTAGCTTCTGCAGCTGTTTTCACTGATCGTCTTCTTGGCTCGGCTATATTAGTCTGGCCTTATCTCTCATTCAATGCCAGTTGTCAATTGTTCCTGCCTGGAGTCATTGCTCTTAGGATTTCCTGACACTCTGACCAGCTCAGCAAAGCTAAGTCCTGCTTGTCTTTTTGCTGTTCACTTGTTGTGGACTTTGTTGATCTACATTTTGTTGTTTTTGCTCTTTTGTCCAGCTTATCAATATGGATCTATTCAGCTAAGCTGGAAGCTCTGGGCAGCAGAGTTTGCCCTCCACACCTTTAGTTAGGTGTGGAGACTTTTTGCATTTCTCTGCGGTGGACTTTTTCTAGTTTTTTTTTTACTGACCGCACAGTGCTCTGTTCTGTACTTTTGCTATTTAGCTAGAAGTGGCCTCCTGTGCTAAATCTTGTTTCATACTACGTATGTCATTTCCTTCTCCTCTCACAGTCATTACATGTGGGGGGCTATCTATCCTTTGGGGATTTTCTCTGAGGCAAGATAGTTTTCCTGCTTCTATCTTTAGGGGTAGTTAGCTCTTAGGCTGTGACGAGGTGCCTAGGCAGTGTTAGGAGCATCCCACGGCTACTTCTAGTGTTGTGTTGAGCTTAGGGACTGCGGTCAGTATAGCTACCACCTGCTCAGAGCTAGTCACATGTCGCTCCTTAATCACCAGTTCATAACAGTTAGCTACGGGTTAACCCCATACTTTTACATTTGCTGTTTCTTTATGGATTCTGATAGATAGTCGTTAGATCCGTTTGAGCAGCGGCGACTTCGGCGGGGGCCAGATGTGGGCAGCATCAGGACTTCACTGGCGATGTGTCGCGGTGGGGAAGGGGGGCAGTGTGCTGCGATGATTGTGAAGAGGCGGGCCTATAGGCATCACAGGGGACGAGAATGACTCACTGACCGAACTTTCAGATTGTCCCACTCACTCACCACCTCCTCACTTCCCTCTCTCTCTGTTGGTCTTCCCCCAATGCTCTGTCCTTGGACCCCTCCTCTTCTCCATCTACACCTCAGGACCGCTGCTCAAACGGATCTAACGAATATCTATCAGAATCCGTCCAAAAAACGGCAAATTTCAAAGTAGGGGGGGGGGCTAACCTGTAGCTAACCCCCCCACCTGACACCCCCAATATCTTGGGAAGGAAAGGAGATCTAACATTAAGTTTTGCTGATCAAACTGGATCTAACGAATATCTATCAGAATTGATCCAAAAGATGGCAAATTTCAAAGTAGGGGGGGTTAGCTACGGTTTAGCCCCCCCTCCCCCCTGAAATAGATCATAAATATCTAATTTTGTAGGGGAGATCTAACGTTAGTTTTGGTGGATCAAACCGGATCTAACGAATGGAATCATTTTAATTCTCAATAAGGGGGGGCTAACTCGGGGGTGGTGCATTTATGGCCGTCTGACCATAGCCATAATCTGAATTCGGACCGTTATGTCACTACTGGCTTCGGGTCTCTTGGCCTGAGCTCAACGGTCTTCTAAATGCTTATGTAGCTGCTCAAGTCAGGAGACCTGTGGCCAGTCTGGACATCAAGGTCCTAATGTAAAGTCAGATGTGTGACACTGGCCTCGGGCCTTCCCTGTGATAGTATCTGATCTCCCTGGGTGTAGGAACCAGCTTTCAGAAGGGGTTGTCTTCTTGTAATTCCCCTTCTATTCCCTGTTTCTAGAGGAAAACTCACTGTTTCCAGGGACCTAAAACAGTTGAATTTTTTTGCGCAACATGTAGTTTGCAAAAATGCTAAAACATTTGGGTTTTTCCACCAGCTCTGGCAAATTTCTTGTAAGTTGTCAAGAGCTTATGAAGAGGCGTGTGGCCCCCCGAATCCATTATTCTGTCCTTGGCTGGAGACAGCTTCTCTCCAGTCCTCCAGCCGGATGGGGATGCCGGGGGCAAACCTCCAAGGTTTCGGCGCGGCTCTCCACAGACTTTCGGAGCGGATTCTTCCACGTTCTTCTCTCTTGGACCCCTCCTTCTACCTGGCAAACGAAAAAAGTTCATCCAGGCCAAGCTTCATGCCAAGGTGTTCCTTCACCCAGTGCGAAAGGATCAATGTACCACCCTCACCATGTAACTAAATGCCCCAGCTCAAGAAAAGTGGCTTGTTGGTGCCCCGTGGGCAAATGCCCCAATTGCCCTCGCACCCGTGCCCTGCTGAACAGGAGGGGGCAAACACAAAAACAAATCTGATGCAATCAGATTATATGGATTTTTCACCATTGCGCATAGCTTGGAGTAATTTTTCAGTTCAACTATCATATTTTAACCCCTAAAACACTCATATAAATATTTTTTTCTTTGTAAGAACTTTATTTAAAACCTGTTACTAACACCAGTCCCAAACCTCCCAACCGTCCCGGATCCCGCGGGACTGTCCTGATTTTGACAGTCAGCCCTGTGATCCCAGGCGGGACATTAGTTGTCCCGCACTACGTGCCTAGGGCGGGGACAATGCAGGGGGCAGCACCTGAGCAAGGTTTGTGGCTGTTTTTTTTTTTTTTTGTAATATAAAAGTCGGGTCACCTCCCGCCTGCCCCCGCCCGCCAATTGAAGACTATACTCACCCTGGTCCAGCGATGGCTGGTCTCGGCTTCTGCAGCGCTCCTGAATGAGAGGTCACGTGGTGCCGCTCATTTAAGGGCATGACTATGCGCATATTCATGACCTATAATGAGCGGTATCACATGACCGCTCACCCAGGAAGAAGGTGCTGAGCCGGGAGTCAGGACACAGAGCGAGAGGGATCTGTTGTGAGTTCTGTTTTTGGGCTCCCTCTGGTGCTAACTGATGGTACTGGGTGACTTGTGTTCTCTGCGGTCTCTGGTGTCCACCTGTTCCATCAGGTTATGGGAGTTTCCTATTTAACCTGGCTTTTTTGTCATTTCCTCGCCGGCTATCAATGTAATCAGCGTGTCTTTTTACCTCTGCTCCCTGTGTCTGTTATCTTCAGGACAAGCTAAGTTTTGATTTTCCTGTTCCACGTTTTGCTTTATTTTTGTCTTAGTCCAGCTTGCAGATATGTGATTCCTTGCTGCTGGTTGCTCTAGTGGGCTGAAATTACTCCTCATGTTCCATGAGTTGGCACATGAGTTCAAGTAATTTCAGGATGGTTTTTTGAAGGGTTTTTCGCTGACCGCGCAGTTCACTTTTGTATCTTCTGCTATCTAGCTTTAGCGGGCCTCATTTTTGCTTATTCTATTTTCATAACTACGTATGTGCTTTCCTCTCATTTCACCGTTATTACATGTGGGGGGCTGCTATTTCTGTGGGGTGTTTCTCTGGAGGCAAGTGAGGTCTGTGTTTCTTCTAATAGGGGAAGTTAATCCTTCGGCTGGCGCGAGACGTCTAGGAACCATCGTAGGCACGTTCCCCGGCTACTGCTAGTTGTGTGTTTAGGTTCAGGATCGCTGTCAGCTCAGGTTCCATCACCCTAGAGCTTGTTTTGTTTTTGTGCTTGTCCTTTTGTGATCCCCTGCCATTGGGATCATGACAGGGATCACCGCGCGGTGAGGAACAGGTAAGTATGAGGGACGGGGGACAGGGTAGGGGGGATGAAGGAGGACGGTAAGCCGCGCCCTCGCCATTCAAGATGGGAGCGGGGGGGGGTGTAGAGATGAGCCATGCATCATACAGGAGGTGGGGGGAATATGAGCCATACATACGTGTGGGGGAAATATGAGCCATACATACGGGGGGGGGGAATATGAGCCATGCCTACAGGGGGGAATATGAGCCATGCATACAGGAGGGGGGTCAGTATACAGTATTAAGCATCATGTGCAGTCATTATACAGTATGGAGCATCGTGTGCAGTCTGTCATGATCCCAATGGCAGGGGATCACAAAAGGACAAGCACACAAAAAACAGAACAAGCTCTAGGGTGATGGAAACTGAGCTGACCGCGATCCTGAACCTAATTCACAACACTAGCAGTAGCCGGGGAACGTGCCTACGATGATTCTAGACGTCTCGCGCCAGCCGAAGGACTAGCTTCCCCTATTAGAAGAAACAAAAACCTCTCTTGCCTCCAGAGAAACACCCCACAGAAATAGCAGCCCCCCACATGTAATGACACTGAAATGAGAGGAAAGCACATACGTAGTAATGAAAACAGATTCAGCAAAATGAGGCCCGCTAAAACTAGATAGCAGAGGATACAAAAGTGAACTGCGCGGTCAGCGAAAAACCCTACAAAAAACCATCCTGAAATTACCTGAACTCATGTGCCAACTCATGGAACATGAGGAGTAATATCAGCCCACTAGAGCAACCAGCAACAAGGAATCACATAACTGCAAGCTGGACTAAAACAAAAATAAAGCAAAACGTGGAACAGGAAAATCAAAAACTTAGCTTGTCCTGATGATTACAGAAGCGGAAAGCAGAGGTAACAAGACACACTGATTACATTGATCGCCGGCGAGGAAAAGGCAAGAAAGCCAGGTTAAATAGGAAACTCCCATATCCTGATAGAACAGGTGGACACCAGAGACCGCAGAGAACACAAGTCACCCAGTACCATCTGTAACCACCAGAGGGAGCCCAAAAACAGAATCCACAACAGCAGTCATTATACAGTATGGAGCATCATGTGCAGCCAGTATACAGTATGGAGCATCATGTGCAGCGAGTATACAGTATGGAGCATCATGTGCAGCCAGTATACAGTATGGAGCATCATGTGCAGTCATTATACAGTATGGAGCATCATGTGCGGTCATTATACAGTATGGAGCAGCATGTGCGGTCATTATACAGTATGGAGCAGCATGTGCGGTCATTATACAGTATGGAGCAGCATGTGCGGTCATTATACAGTATGGAGCAGCATGTGCGGTCATTATACAGTATGGAGCAGCATGTGCGGTCATTATACAGTATGGAGCAGCATGTGCGGTCATTATACAGTATGGAGCGTCATGTGTGGCCATTATACAGTATGGAGCGTCATGTGTGGCCAGTTTTTTTTTGTTTATAATTATTGTATATAAAACAGTGTGATCGGCAGTGCTAAATGGGTGTGGTTGTGACGTGGATATGGGTGTGACTAACTATGAATGGGTGTGGTCAGAGGTGTGGCCTAAAATTTACCGCGGCGCGCGAAGCGCAAACTTTGTCCCTCTTTCCCATCTTCAAAACTTGGGAGGTATGCCAGTCCTATCTCCTAGGCGACCACCTTCCCCAGCACTCACCCACTACAATTCCTCATGATTTACTTAATCCCACTTGATCCTTGCCGTGCCCCTCCCCCTCTGATTTTTTTTTCCTCAGCACTGTAGTGAGGTGTCGTTCGTGAAAGAGCCGATACAAAGAGCCGGCTCCCCCCGCTGTGAATGAAAGGAGTCGGCTCTGCAGTGTGAGTGAGCCGAGTTTTTTTGTTTTTTTCCTTTCTTGGCTGGCGCCTGCAGCTAAGGGTACTTTCACACTAACGTCGGTACGGACCCGTCGCAGTGCATCGGGCCAACGTACCGACGCATCCTGTGAAATAAAATCACAACAGGGGCAGCGGATGTAGTTTTACAACGCATTCGCTGCTACATTGTGAGTTGCGGGGAGGAGGGGGCGGAGTTTCGGCCGCGACGCACCAAAAAACGTTACATGTAACTTTTTTTTTGTGCTGACGGTCCGCCAAAACACGACGCATCCGTCGCATGACGGTGGCAATCCGTCGCAATGCGTTGCTAATGAAAGTCAATGGAGAAAAAACGCATCCTGCGGGCAACTTTGCAGGGTGCATTTTTTCTCCAAAACGACGCATTGCGACGTGCGTCCAACGACGCAAGTGTGAAAGTAGCCTTATCAGACTGTGACTCGTGTGGGAGGAGTAGTCAGGAGAGAAGCAGCGCCTGTGGACTGTTTGTGGGTACTGGAGAAATGGTGCAGACAAGCACAGGACAGGGTGGATGGGAATAGAAACAAAAAGGGCTTCCTAGTGTTAACCCTTCAGTGCCCCCAGACTGCAAGCATTAGTGTTACACCATCCTTCAGTGCTGGAGTCAGGATTTGAGTTACCTTAGTCCCAAATAAAGATATACTTTACTGGCCTCATCCATGACATATACTGTATATATAGTGTACTCCCCATGACGAAGGATTTCTGATCCGAAACGCGCGTCGGGGCGCGTTTTGCTCGCACTCACCGCTCCATTCAGGTAAACCATGGTATCCATAGTCACATTCTGTGACTGATTTTCTATGCAGCTGCAGCTCACGATATGGCTATGTCTTATACTAAGCAATTGATTCGGTCTTACATTCAACAATAGATTCTACTTAGACTATGTGCACTGATCATTGCGGTTTTTTGGTTTCCTGATGTACCTCTTTGTACATGTATCTGCCCCTTTAGTACATTCTACGGGTTATTTATATATAACATTTGATATATGACATTGTTTTATGTACATTTGAGTATTATATATTTTCATACAACGTATGTGGTGTTTGTGTGGGCTTATACACATTTTGTGTGGTTAGCGCCACTTTGCCATCTTCTTTCTTCTTTTTTTGTCCCTATGTGTTACTAATAAAAATACTTTTTTGAACTACTTTATACATCTTTTTGTGGTCTTTTTCATTACTATATTGATCCTTGTAGTTCGTTTTTTTCTCTTTTGTTGTATATATAGTGTGTATAGGAGGAGGACTCGGCAGATTGTGTGGTATCATAGTATTAGTCAGGACTAGGGTTGAGCGAAACGGGTCGGTCATTTTCATAAGTCGTCGACTTTTGGCACAGTCGGGTTTCATGAAACCCGACCCGATCCCTGTGTGGGGTCGGCCATGCGGTACGCGACTTTCGCGCCAAAGTCGCGTTTCAATGATGCAAAAAGCACCATTTCTCAGCCAATGAAGGTGGACGCAGAGTGTGGGCAGCGTGATGACATAGGTCTCAGTCCCCACCATCTTAGAGAAGGGCATTGCAGTGATTGGCTTGCTGTCTGCGGCGTCACAGGGGCTATAAAGGGGCGTTCCCGCCGACCGCCATCTTACTGCTGCTGATCTGAGCATAGGAAGAGGTTGCTGCCGCTACGTCAGAAGCAGGGATAGCGTTAGGCAGGGTCCATTAACCCCCAAACCGCTTGTGCTGTAGCGATTTCCACTGTCCAACACCACCTTTTGTTTGCAGGGACAGTGGAGGCTACTTTTTTTTTCCTCAGCGCTGTAGCTCATTGGGCTGCCCTAGAAGGTTCCCTGATAGCTGCATTGCTGTTTGTACACCGCTGTGCAAACCAACTGCTTTTTTCAAAGCACAAATCCTGTTGTTCCTTCCTTTCTGCACAGCTATCTTGTTTGTTTGTCCACACTTTTTATTTAATTTGTGCAGCAGGCCACTCCTTGTTATTGCTGCCTGCCATACATTGCTGAGATAACTGCAGGGAGATAGTAATTGTAGGACAGTCCCTTTTTTTTTTTTTTTTTTTGGGGGGGGGGGGGTTAAATTCTCCCTGAAAAAAAATAAATAGTGGGAGATTAATATTGGCATTTGTGCTTCAGTGCCAGTCGTGTGTGCCATCTCTCTCAAATTGTGGGCCACAGAAAGCCTAGTGTCTGTTTTTTTATTTTATTTTGGTTTTAAAATTCTCCCTGAAAAAAAATAAATAGTGGGAGATTAACACCTTAAGCCCCGAGGGTGGTTTGCACGTTAATGACCGGGCCAATTTTTACAATTCTGACCACTGTCCCTTTATGAGGTTATAACTCTGGAACGCTTCAACGGATCTTGGCGATTCTGACATTGTTTTCTCGTGACGTATTGTACTTCATGTTAGTGGTAAAATTTATTTGATATAACTTGCGTTTATTTGTGAAAAAAAACGGAAATTTGGCGATAATTTTTTAAATTTCGCAATTTTCCAACTTTGAATTTTTATACCCTTAAATCACAGAGATATGTCATGCAAAATACTTAATAAGTAACATTTCCCACATGTCTACTTTACATCAGCTCAATTTTGGAACCAAAATTTTTTTTTGTTAGGGAGTTATAAGGGTTAAAAGTTGACCAGCAATTTCTCATTTTTGCAACACCATTTTTTTTTAGGGACCACATCACATTTGAAGTCATTTTGAGGGGTCTATATGATAGAAAATACCCAAGTAACATAGTAACATAGTAACATAGTTAGTAAGGCCGAAAAAAGACATTTGTCCATCCAGTTCAGCCTATATTCCATCATAATAAATACCCAGATCTACGTCCTTCTACAGAACCTAATAATTGTATGATACAATATTGTTCTGCTCCAGGAAGACATCCAGGCCTCTCTTGAACCCCTCGACTGAGTTCGCCATCACCACCTCCTCAGGCAAGCAATTCCAGATTCTCACTGCCCTAACAGTAAAGAATCCTCTTCTATGTTGGTGGAAAAACCTTCTCTCCTCCAGACGCAAAGAATGCCCCCTTGTGCCAGTCACCTTCCTTGGTATAAACAGATCCTCAGCGAGATATTTGTATTGTCCCCTTATATACTTATACATGGTTATTAGATCGCCCCTCAGTCGTCTTTTTTCTAGACTAAATAATCCTAATTTCGCTAATCTATCTGGGTATTGTAGTTCTCCCATCCCCTTTATTAATTTTGTTGCCCTCCTTTGTACTCTCTCTAGTTCCATTATATCCTTCCTGAGCACCGGTGCCCAAAACTGGACACAGTACTCCATGTGCGGTCTAACTAGGGATTTGTACAGAGGCAGTATAATGCTCTCATCATGTGTATCCAGACCTCTTTTAATGCACCCCATGATCCTGTTTGCCTTGGCAGCTGCTGCCTGGCACTGGCTGCTCCAGGTAAGTTTATCATTAACTAGGATCCCCAAGTCCTTCTCCCTGTCAGATTTACCCAGTGGTTTCCCGTTCAGTGTGTAATGGTGATATTGATTCCCTCTTCCCATGTGTATAACCTTACATTTATCATTGTTAAACCTCATCTGCCACCTTTCAGCCCAAGTTTCCAACTTATCCAGATCCATCTGTAGCAGAATACTATCTTCTCTTGTATTAACTGCTTTACATAGTTTTGTATCATCTGCAAATATCGATATTTTACTGTGTAAACCTTCTACCAGATCATTAATGAATATGTTGAAGAGAACAGGTCCCAATACTGACCCCTGCGGTACCCCACTGGTCACAGCGACCCAGTTAGAGACTATACCATTTATAACCACCCTCTGCTTTCTATCACTAAGCCAGTTACTAACCCATTTACACACATTTTCCCCCAGACCAAGCATTCTCATTTTGTGTACCAACCTCTTGTGCGGCACGGTATCAAACGCTTTGGAAAAATCGAGATATACCACGTCCAATGACTCACCGTGGTCCAGTCTATAGCTTACCTCTTCATAAAAACTGATTAGATTGGTTTGACAGGAGCGATTTCTCATAAACCCATGCTGATATGGAGTTAAACAGTTATTCTCATTGAGATAATCCAGAATAACATCCCTCAGAAACCCTTCAAATATTTTACCAACAATAGAGGTTAGACTTACTGGCCTATAATTTCCAGGTTCACTTTTAGAGCCCTTTTTGAATATTGGCACCACATTTGCTATGCGCCAGTCCTGCGGAACAGACCCTGTCGCTATAGAGTCACTAAAAATAAGAAATAATGGTTTATCTATTACATTACTTAGTTCTCTTAGTACTCGTGGGTGTATGCCATCCGGACCCGGAGATTTATCTATTTTAATCTTATTTAGCCGGTTTCGCACCTCTATAGGGTTTTCATTGTTTCTTGGGATTTCACCTAGCATTTCATTTTCCACCGTGAATACCGTGGAGAAGAAGGTGTTTAATATGTTAGCTTTTTCCTCGTCATCTACAACCATTCTTTCCTCACTATTTTTTAAGGGGCCTACATTTTCAGTTTTTATTCTTTTACTATTGATATAGTTGAAGAACAGTTTGGGATTAGTTTTACTCTCCTTAGCAATGTGCTTCTCTGTTTCCTTTTTGGCAGCTTTAATTAGTTTTTTAGATAAAGTATTTTTCTCCCTATAGTTTTTTAGAGCTTCAATGGTGCCATCCTGCTTTAGTAGTGCAAATGCTTTCTTTTTACTGTTAATTGCCTGTCTTACTTCTTTGTTTAGCCACATTGGGTTTTTCCTATTTCTAGTCCTTTTATTCCCACAAGGTATAAACCGCTTACAGTGCCTATTTAGGATGTTCTTAAACATTTCCCATTTATTATCTGTATTCTCATTTCTGAGGATATTGTCCCAGTCTACCAGATTAAGGGCATCTCTAAGCTGTTCAAACTTTGCCTTCCTAAAGTTCAATGTTTTTGTGACTCCCTGACAAGTCCCCCTAGTGAAAGACAGGTGAAACTGCACAATATTGTGGTCGCTATTTCCTAAATGCCCAACCACCTGCAGATTTGTTATTCTGTCAGGTCTATTAGATAGTATTAGGTCTAAAGTGTGACACCATTCTAAAAACTGCACCCCTCAAGGTGCTCAAAACCACATTCAAGAAGTTTATTAACCCTTCAGGTGTTTTACAGGAATTTTTGGAATGTTTAAATAAAAATGAACATTTAACTTTTTTCACACAAAATTTATTTCAGCTCCAATTTTGTTTTATTTTACCAAGGGTAACAGGAGAAAATGGACCCCAAAAGTTGTTGTACAATTTGTCCTGAGTACGTTGATACCCCATATGTGGGGATAAACCACTGTTTGGGCGCATGGCAAAGCTCGGAAGGAAAGGAGCGCCATTTGACTTTTCAATGCAAAATTGACTGGAATTGAGATGGGACGCCATGTTGCGTTTGGAGAGCCCCTGATGTGCCAAAACATTGAAACCCCCCACAATGACACCATTTTGGAAAGTAGACCCCTTGAGGAACTTATCTAGATGTGTTTTGAGAGCTTTGAGCCCCCAAGTGTTTCACTACAGTTTATAACGCAGAGCCGTGAAAATAAAAATTCTTTTTTTTTTCACAAAAATGATTTTTTAGCCCCCAGTTATGTATTTTCACAAGGGTAACAGGATAAATTGGACCCCAAAAGTTGTTGTCCAATTTGTCCTGAGTACGCTGATACCCCATATGTGGGGGGGAACCACTGTTTGGGCGCATGGCAGAGCTCGAAAGGGAAGGAGCGCCATTTGGAATACAGACTTAGATGGATTGGTCTGCAGGCGTCACGTTGCATTTGCAGAGCCCCTGATGTACCCAAACAGTACAAACCCCCCACAAGTGACCCCATATTGGAAACTAGACCTTCCAAGGAACCTATCTAGATGTGTTGTGAGAACTTTGAACCCCCAAGTGTTTCACTGCAGTTTACAACGCAGAGCCGCGAAAATAAAAAAAATCTTATTTTTCCCACAAAAATGATTTTTAGCACCCCACATTTTTATTTTCCCAAGGATAACAAGAGAACTTGGACCGCAAAAGTTGTTGTCCAATTTGTCCTGAGTACGCTGATACCCCATATGTTGGGGTAAACCCCTGTTTGGGTGCACCGGAGAGCTCGGAAGGGAAGGAGCACTATTTTACTTTTTCAACGCAGAATTGGCTGGAATTGAGATCGGACGCCATGTCGCGTTTGGAGAGCCCCTGATGTGCCTGAACAGTGGAAACTCCCCAATTCTACCTGAAACCCTAACCCTAACACACCCCTAACCCTAATCCCAACGGTAACCCTAACCACACCCCTAACCCTGACACACCCCTAATTCTAATCCCAACCGTAAATATAATCCAAACCCTAACCCTAACTTTAGCCCCAACCCTAACCCTAACTTTAGCCCCAACCCTAACCCTAACTTTAGCTCCAACCCTAACCCCAACCCTAACCCTAGCCCCAACCCCAACCCTAGCCCCAACCCTAGCCCTGATGGGAAAATGGAAATAAATACATTTTTTTTAATTTTATTATTTTTCCCTAACTAACGGGGTGATGAAGGGGGGTTTGATTTACTTTTATAGCGTTTTTTATATCGGATTTTTATGATTGGCAGCCGTCACACACTAAAATACGCTATTTTTATAGCAAAAAAGTTTTTGCGTCTCTACATTTTGAGACCTATAATTTTTCCATATTTTGGTCCACAGAGTCATGTGAGGTCTTGTTTTTTGCGGGACAAGTTGACGTTTTTATTGGTAACATTTTTGGACACGTGACAGTTTTTGATCACTTTTTATTCCGATTTTTGTGAGGCAGAATGACCAAAAACCAGCTATTCATGAATTTCTTTTGGGGGAGGCGTTTACACCGTTCTGCGTTTGGTAAAGTGGATGAAGCAGTTTTATTCGTTGGGTCAGTACGATTACAGCGATACCTCATTTATATCATTTTTTTATGTTTTGGCGCTTTTATACAATAAAAGCTATTTTATAGAAAAAAAATAATTATTTTGGCATCGCTTTTCTCAGGACTATAACTTTTTTATTTTTTTGCGGGACAAGATGACGTTTTCAGCGGTATCATGGTTATTTATATCCGTCTTTTTGATCGCGTGTTATTCCACTTTTTGTTCGGCGGTATAATAATAAAGCGTTGTTTTTTAGCTCGTTTTTTTTTTTCTTACGGTGTTCACTGAAGGGGTTAACTAGTGGGACATCACAGATCGCCGATCTTAGTTTGCGCAGCACTCTGTAAGATCGGCGATCTCACTGATATCGCTGCAGGCTTACCAGCAGCTGCAGGCGACCCGGAAGTACTCCCTGCAGGACCCGGATGCAGCCCCGCGGCCATTTTGGATCCGGGGCCTGCAGGGAGAAGACGCTCGGTACAAGGTGAGCACATCACCTTGTACCGATCGTCTCAGGGAAGCCTGCAGGGAGCCCCCTCCCTGCGCGATGCTTCCCTGTACCGCCGGCACACCGCGATCATATTTGATCGCGGTGTGCCGGGGGTTAATGTGCCATAGAATGTGCACATAGTGCCGAATGTCAGCTGCGATAGTCAGCTGACACCCGGCCGCAATCGGCCGCACTCCCCCCGTGTGCGCGGCTGATCGCATATGACGTACTATCCCGTCACTGGGAATTAAGTCCCAGGTCACCTCAACGGGATAGTACGTCATACGGGATTAAGGGGTTAATATTGGCATTTGTGCTTGAGTGACAGTCCTGCGTGCCATCTCTCTCAAATTGTGGGCCACAGAAAGCCTAGTGTCTGTTTTTTTTTATTTTGGTTTTAAAATTCTCCCTGAAAAAAAATAAATAGTGGGAGATTAATATTGGCATTTGTGCTTCAGTGCCAGTCGTGTGTGCCATCTCTCTCAAATTGTGGGCCACAGAAAGCCTAGTGTCTGTTTTTTTTTATTTTGGTTTTAAAATTCTCCCTGAAAAAAAATAAATAGTGGGAGATTAATATTGGCATTTGTGCTTGAGTGACAGTCCTGCGTGTGTGGCATCTCTCTCATTTTGTGCCACAGAAAACCGAGTGTGTAACATTGTGCCTGATTTTCCTTGCAGTCTCACCCACCTATAAAGGGATATCTAAATCCTACAGAAGTTTGAGTTCACCTTGTAAGTTGTTTTACAGTAACAAATACCGTTATTTTGGTTACGTTTTTAAAACAATGAGGAAGTCTGGTGGAAGAGATCGTGGCCGTGGGCGTTCATTGCCGGCTGGTAATGATGGTAGTGGTGGTGGAG
This sequence comes from Ranitomeya imitator, assembly GCF_032444005.1. Lineage (NCBI taxonomy): Eukaryota > Metazoa > Chordata > Amphibia > Anura > Dendrobatidae > Ranitomeya > Ranitomeya imitator. The sequence goes on from NC_091283.1 coordinate 473,387,533, forward strand.
CATCAGGAGGTTGTGGGAAAAACAATATAGCACCTAAGTCTCGAGCTGTGGAGCCAGGTTCGTCGTCTGGCTACACAAGTGTTATGGTCTGGTGATTAAGGAGCGACATGTGACTAGCTCTGAGCAGGTGGGAACTATACTGACCGCAGTCCCTAAGCTCAACACAACACTAGAAGTAGCCGTGGAATGCTCCTAACTCTGCCTAGGCATCTCGTCACAGCCTAAGAGCTAACTACCCCTAAAGATAGAAGCAGGAAAACTATCTTGCCTCAGAGAAAATCCCCAAAGGATAGATAGCCCCCCACATGTAATGACTGTGAGAGGAGAAGGAAATGACATATGTAGTAAGAAACAAGATTTAGCACAGGAGGCCACTGTGCGGTCAGTAATAAAACCTAGAAAAAGTCCACCGCAGAGAAATGCAAAAAACTCAACACCTAACTAAAGGTGTGGAGGGCAAACTCTGCTGCCCAGAGCTTCCAGCAAGTTGAATAGATCAATACTGATAAACTGGACAAGAGCAAAAACAAAGACAGTAATGAACAACAAAGTCCACAATAATTGAACTGCAAAGGACAAGCAAGGACTTAGCTTTGCAGAACTGGTCAGAGTGTCCGGAAAATCCAAAGAGCAATGACTCCAGGCTGGACATTTGACAACTGGCATAGATGAGGGCTAAGGCCAGACTAATATAGCCGAGCCCATAAGACGATCAGTGAAAACAGCTGCAGAAGCTAAATCCAAGAAGCAGCCATACCACTCAAAACCACAGGAGGGAGCCCAAGAGCAGAACTCACAAAAATACTACTTACAACCACCGGAGGGAGCCCAAGAGCGGAATTCACAACACACAAGGCCTCGAACGCTCCCTTTTCTGGGAGTAGGAAAACCGCTTTTAAAGCCGGAGCAGCAAGAGCAAGTTTTGGCTTTCCTTGCTGACTCAGCCTCTAGCTCTTTTGCCTCCTCTTCTGAAACTGGTAAATGTAAAAGCAGTGCGTCGTTACTGGATGTTCACGCTCAGGGACAAGTCGCTCCATTGTCCTGTTCAACAAAAACAACAACAGAGAAGGATGCGTCAGGCGACACAACGGGTTACTCCATGGAGCTCTTTACACATACCGTTCCTGGGTTAGAAAGTGAAACAGTTAACAGGCCATGCCCATTACAAGTTGAATCGGACATGGAGTGCACAGATGCACAGCCACAGCCAGATTACTATGCTGTTTCTTTGACTCAGACCACAACATTGCCCTCGCAGTGTACTGATCCAGAATCAGACCCTGATGAGACTATGGTCCCCCATCACGAACGTTATACCACCAGCTTACACGGTAACACAGACGAAGTTGCACATGAGATAGAAGAGGAGTTCATAGATGACCCATTTGTTGACCCCGATTGGCAGCCATTGGGGGAACAGGGTGCAGGCGACAGTAGTTCTGAAGCGGAGGAGGAGGGGCCGCAGCAGGCATCAACATCGCAACAGGTTCCATCTGCCGGGCCCGTATCTGGCCCAAAGCGCGTGGCAAAGCCAAAACCAGTTGGAGGACAGCGTGGCCATCCGGTTAAAGCTCAGTCTGCAATGCCTGAAAAGGTATCCGATGCTAGAAAGAGTGCAGTCTGGCATTTTTTTAAACAACATCCAATTGATCAGCGCAAAGTCATCTGTCAAAAATGTTCAACTACCGTACCTTAAGCAGAGGTCAGAATCTGAAAAGTCTAAATACAAGTTGCATGCATAGACATTTAACCACCATGCATTTGCAAGCCTGGACTAACTACCAAACGTCCCTTAAGGTTGTAGCACCCTCCGCCAATGAAGCTAGTCAGCAACGCTACATCCCTTCCGTCACTGTAAGGCCACCATTTTCCGCACCACCTGCAGTATCTGTGCAGGTTTCGTTGCCAGGCCAAAGCAGTCAGGGAATCACCAGTTTCGTAGTAGGAAACACTGCATGTAGGGCACCGGCAAGAATACCGTCTCCAACCGTCTCTCAGTCTGCCATGTCCACCGGCACCCCCCGCTAGTTCCACGATCTCCAGCTCTCCAGTCCAGCTCACCCTACATGAGACTCTCATTAGAAAAAGGAAGTACTTATCCTCGCATCCGCGTACACAGGGTTTGAACACCCACATAGCTAGACTAATCTCGTTAGAGATGATGCCCTACCGGTTAGTTGAAAGTGAAGCTTTCAAAACCCTGATGGACTACGCTGTACCACGCTACGAGCTACCCAGTCAACACTTCTTTTCGAGAAAAGCCATCCCAGCCCTCCACCAGCATGTTAAAGAGCGCATCGTCCATGCACTCAGGCAATCTGTGAGTACAAAGGTGCACCTGACAACAGATGCATGGACCAGTAGGCATAGCCAGGGACGTTACGTGTCCATCACGGCACACTGGGTGAATGTGGTGGATGCAGGGTCCACAGGGGACAGCAATATTGGGACAGTTCTGCCTAGCCCACGGTCTAGGAAACAGTTGGCTGTAGCCGTTCGCATCCTCTCCTCCTCATCCTCCTGCAGAAGCGAGAGCTCGTCCACAGACCGCAGTCGCACAACCACTCCATCCGCAGCTGCCACTGTTGCACACCAGGTGTCCCATTATGGGGCAGCTACTGGCAAGCGTCAGCAGGCTGTCTTGGCTATGAAGTGTTTGGGCGACAACAGACACACCGCGGAAGTTCTGTCCGAGTTCTTGCAGAAAGAAACGCAGTCGTGGCTGGGCACTGTAGATCTTGAGGCAGGAAAGGTAGTGAGTGATAACGGAAGGAATTTCATGGCTGCCATCTCCCTTTCCCAACTGAAACACATTCCTTGCCTGGCTCACACCTTAAACCTGGTGGTGCAGTGCTTCCTGAAAACTTATCCGGGGTTATCCGACCTGCTCCTCAAAGTGCGCTGACTTTGCTCGCATATCCGCCGTTCACCCGTACACTCCAGCCGTATGCAGACCTATCAGCGGTCTTTGAACCTTCCCCAGCATCGCCTAATCATCGACGTTGCAACAAGGTGGGACTCCACACTGCACATGCTTCAGAGACTGTGCGAACAGAGGCGTGCTGTTATGTATTTGTGGGAGGATACACATACACGGGCAGGCAGTAGGATGGCAGACATGGAGTTGTCAGGTGTGCAGTGGTCGAAGGTACAAGACATGTGTCAAGTCCTTCAGTGTTTTGAGGAATGCACACGGCTGGTTAGTGCAGACAACGCAATAAGCATGAGCATCCCCCTAATGCGTCTGCTGATGCAAAGTTTGACGCACATAAAGGAGCAGTAGTCTGCAGCAGAGGAAGAGGAAAACCTTGATGACAGTCAGCCATTGTCTGGTCAGGGCAGTGTACAGGACGAGGTAGCGGGCGAACAGGAGGAGGAGGAGGACGAGGAGGATGATGGGGATGAGTATTTTGTTAATGAGGAAGCTTCTCCGGGACCAATAGCAACTGGTGGCGTTGCAAGGCCGGGTTCAGGTTTTTTTAGGGAGACAAGTGACGTAGATTTGCCTGAAACTGCCCCTTAACCCAGCACAACCGCAGATTTGACAACTGGAACTTTGGCCCACATGGCGGATTATGCCTTACGTATCCTGAAAAGGGACCCATGCATTATTAAAATGATGACCGATGACGATTACTGGTTGGCCTGCCTCCTTGATCCTCGCTATAAAGGCAAATTGCAAAATATTATGCCACATGAGAACCTGGAACAAATATTAGCAACCAAACAATCAACTCTTGTTGACCGTTTGATTCAGGCATTCCCAGCACACAGCACCGATGATCGTTATCACACGAGCTGCAGGGGGCAGCAGGCCAGAGGTGTTAGAGGTGCACAAATCAGAAGTGGCGTTGGACAGAGGGGTTTTCTGACCAGGTTGTGGAGTGATTTTGCTATGACCGCAGACAGGACAGGTACTGCAGCATCAATTCAAAGTGACAGGAGACAACATTTGTCCAGTATGGTTACTAACTATTTTTCATCCCTTATCGACGTTCTCCCTCAACCGTCATTCCCATTTGATTACTGGGCATCCAAATTAGACACCTGGCCAGATTTGGCAGAATATGCATTGCAGGAGCTTGCTTGCCCAGCAGCTAGTGTGCTATCAGAAAGAGTGTTCAGTGCTGCTGGTTCAATATTAACCGAAAAAAGGACTCGTCTGGCTACCCAAAATGTTGATGATCTAACCTTCATTAAAATGAACCACAACTGGATTTCGAATTATTTTGCGCCACCTTTCTCGGCTGACACCTAGCTTTCCAATGAAAAGGTCTTGCTTGTGGACTGCTCTGAGTTTTCCAATCTCGTAATTTGCAGCAGCTGTTTGTCCAGCATACGACATGTTTACACCTCCCTAAATGGCCAAACTCCCCCCACGGGGCCGTGGTCTCGCCACTTGGCGCAAGCACCCGTGAGAGTGCCGTTTGTCTGAAGAGGTGGGTGTGCACGCTTTTGGTCGACGGCACTGCCACTGGGTCCCTCATTGTACAATAAAATGTCTCTGGCGGTGGTGGTGCGCAACCAACGTCAGACACACCGTTGTAACATGAGTGGCCCTGGGCCTGTACCGCCGGCCACAAGACAGTTTCCCCCCCCCCAGCTCAAGCAGTGCTCTACGATTTGCAAAATTATCTCTCACAGCTCCACCAATGTTTAGTCTATGCGCTGATATCCTTCAATGCCTGGCACTGACAATACCAATGTGTTGACATGTATGATGCTACTTAAAATAGTCAGGGGCAGTGTCCTATATTAACACCAGTAAATACTTAGCGCCAAATTACTAGGTCTGAAACTCAGCAGAAGAGCCCACCCCTGTACCTTATTATTCCACCATTTTGTGTTTTGGTTTTGTTGTATTGCGAGACATTAACATCTATTTATTTTTTGTGAGTACTAACTGTCAGACACTCATTACAATCGGCCTCCGCTGACAACACCAATGCTGCCTGTGTACCCCTGCAAGATAAATCCAAGTGCATAGAGCCTACTTTTGTTATGTTAGGCCTACTAAGCCTGTCTGCGGTCCCTCCTTCCAATAGTCCTCCACTGACCACACCACTGCTACCCGTGTACCCCTGGAACCTATTTTAAAGTGCCTACAGCCTACTTTTGTTATGTTAGGCCTTCTAAGCCTGTCTGCCGTCCCTCCTTCCAATAGTCCTCCACTGACCACACCAATGCTGTCCGTGTACCCCTGGAACCTATTTTAAATTGCATAGAGCATCCTTTTTTTAATTGTAGGCGTACTAAGTCTGTCTGCGGTCCATAATAGAAATTGTCCTTCACTGACCACACCACTGCTGCCCGTGTATCCCTGGAACCTATTTTAAAGTGCCTACAGCCTACTTTTATGTTAGGCCTACTAAGCCTGTCTGCGGTCCCTCTTTCCAATAGTCCTCCACTGACCACACCAATGCTGTCCGTGTACTCCTGGAACCTATTTTAAATTGCATAGAGCATCCTTTTTTTAATTGTAGGCGTACTAAGTCTGTCTGCGGTCCATAATTGAAATTGTCCTCCACTGACCAGAGCAATGCTGCCTGTGTACAACTGTAACCTTTTTTAAACTGCATTGAGCCAAATTTTGTGTTTAAGGCCTACTACCTGTGTCTGTCTGCGCCACTCAATACAGCTGTCCTCCTCTGAAAAAAGCTGAGCGTCAATAGTCTGGTTTTCAGCCTATAGGAATTTGAAAACTGCATTGGGGCTACTACTTCGGTAGGGCCTACTAACGGTGTCTGCCGCTCCAAGGTGTTCTCCAGGTTGCCTCTCCATTGCTTCGATCTTCTAGCTCTCGTTAAGTAGTTGTTGAAACAACACTGCATTAGGCCTACAAGTTGGGTCTGGGTTGTAGAGACGGTGTCTTCCGCTCCAAGGTGTTCTCCAGGTTGCCTCTCCATAGCTTCGATCTTCTAGCTCTCGTTAAGTAGTTGTTGAAACAACACTGCATTAGGCCTACAAGTTGGGTCTGGGTTGTAGAGACGGTGTCTCCCGCTCCAAGGTGTTCTCCAGGTTGCCACATAATCGAAGCTGCATAGAGCCTATTTTGTTATTTTAGGCCTACTAAGTTTTTCTGCGGTCCCTCCTTCCAATTGTCCTCCACTGAGCACACCAATGCAGACCGTGTACCCATGTAACCTTTTTTAAACCTGCGTCGAGCCAACTTTGTGGTTTAAGACCTACTTGCAGTGTCTGGCTGCGCCACTCAATACAGCTGTCCTCTTTAAAAAAATGACCTGCAATTATCAGGTTTTCAGCCTATCGGAATTTTAAAACGCCAGTGGGCCTACTAGTTTGGTTGGGGCCTATGAACAGTGTCTGCCGCTCCAAGGTGTTCTCCTGGTTGCCTTTCCTGAGCTTCTATCTTCAGGCTCTTGTTAAATAGTTGTTAAATGGAACAACTGCATTTGGCCTACTAGTTGGGGCCTACTAACAGTGTCTGCTGCTCCTTGCTGTTCTCCTGGTTTCCTGTCCTGAAATTCCATTTTCAGGCTCTCGTTAAGTAGTTGTTAATGTTAGACTGCATTTGGCCTACTAGTTGGGTTGGGGCCTACTATCGGTGTCTGCCGCTCCTTGCTGTTCTCCACTGAACAAAGCTGTGCCGCCTGTTTACTACTGTTGCCAATTTTGAACTGCATTTAGACTACTTACTGATTTGGGCTTACTCTCTGTGTCAGCCTCTCATTCCAGTTGTCCTCCACTGAACAAAGCAATGCCCCCTGGTTAGTCCTGTTACCAATTTTGAACTGCATTTAGCCCACTTTATTCTTTGGGCCTATATCTGTGTTTCCTCCTCATCCTGCCCATTGCCCAGCCAGTGATAGATGAGTCTGCTGGTACATTGACCCATAACGCAACATTCCCCGTGCACGCTACACAGCAAGATTGTGACCCTGCTGAAAGTCAGGTTCCCCTTCCCGCATACCATACCACCTTACATGGGAACAAAGAGGAAGGTGCAGATGAAGGTGCAGGTTCCTTTATCAGGTGGGGGGAGGAATACTCGTTGGCAACGCCACTGGCACAGGGCCCCTCATAGTACGCAAAAGTGTTGCTGCCGGTGGGAGGCGCCCCCGCCGTGCAAACACACCGCCGTACTTTGAGGGGCCCTGTGCCAGTGCCAATGCCAATGAGTGGGCCCCCCCTGCTTGCTCAGGATCACAGCACTTGCAAAGTTGAAATACTTACCTCTCCCTGCTCCACTGCCGTGACGTGGTCCAGATTTCCTGAGCCCACTAAATACTTGAACCAGCCCTACCCCCCACAACTTTAGCCAAATGACCCCCAATTTCCAATGCCTTACTATTATTATAAGGTAAATTAAGATTGACAAGCTTCAGTAACAAGAATGTATGTTTTTGCCATTAAAATGGGCACTGTACATGTTTTCCTGGCCTCCACTCACTGCCGACTATGCTCCCCCATTGACTTGCATTGGGTTTCGTGTTTTGGTCGATCCCCGACTTTTCGCGATAATCGGCCGATTCCACTCGACTCGACTTTTGAGATAGTCGGGTTTCGCGAAACCCGACTCGACCCTAAAAAACTAAAAGTCGCTCAACCCTAGTAAGGACTGAGGAGGATTCAGGATAGGAACACTACAGGGAGAAAGATGGGCGACATCAGTTGTTGCTGCTGATGGTAGGGTAATAAGTAATATAAAGTGATTTTAGGCAGAACCTGTGGCGAGATCTAGTACAGCTCCAATCATACAGAGTTACGCTGGTTTAACACTTGCATATTCTGCAATCTGTGTGATAATGGCTGTACACGGATCCGTTTTCATCTCCATTGACTTTCAGTGGTGACGGATGGGACTTGCGTGTGCATCCAGTTGTCACCGGTTTCCCACTGATCCGTGTGTTTGCATATTTTATCAGACGCACAAAAACGCAACTTGTTGCAGTTTTGTGTCGTCTGAAAAACACGCAGGCACAGGGACACGCACGGACCCGTGGCTACACGTCTGGAATTACCATGGAGCACGGATCTAGGACACGCACGGATCCATATGATTCCGTGTGCAGGGATCTGTTATGCGGAACTGAGCATGCTCAGAAGCAAGGGATGTGCTGTATGTGAAAATGATGAAACTGTATGGGATCAGGATGCAGACATAATGTAGTCTCTGCATGCTGTGCAGTCATACAGTGAACGGCTCGTGCCCTATGTTATAGCGTGCTAATGGTAATGAAATGTATTGGGAGCCTGTATATAACATGGGGCTCCTGGTTAGGCGCTGCACGGGTGGGGCTGCTTTCACACTAGCGCTTTGGTACGGTGCGTTGTGATGTGTAGTAATCCTGATGCATCCCGATCCTGATGCATCCCTACACTTAACATAGGGACGCATGGACCTGCGTTTGCATCAGGACGAATCAGGATCAGGATGTGTCAGGATTTTTCATGTGCTCCCAAAACGCAGCTTGTTGCGAATTTTGGGTGTTAGAAAAATCTGCAGACATCCTGGTACATGGCAGCGCGTCCAAAAAACATCCGATTGTCAATGTAGACGCCCCGAATCAGGATGCCTGCGTCCAATCTGCATGTGGATGTCATACTGCGCAGGCTCGGAGCCCCATTTTTTTTTTTTATCCCCCTTTCACTTCCACCAGTCTCTTCCCTCTCCTCTTTCCCCTCTGACCCAGAAGTCAGAATTTGACATTTCCAACCAAATCCTGATCAGGATGCAGTTCCGTGCGTTTGCAGAAAAAAATACGGATGCAGATAAATCGTGTCCAAGAGGGAATGACTACAGCAATGTACAAAAACCGCCGCATATTAGAAAGTAATAAGTTAAGACTACAACCGAGTAGCAGGGGCCCTGTTCACAAGAACGAACAATCTGAGGGAACAGCAATGCTAAAAACACAGTGTGTACTGCTTCACTAGATACTTATTCAGGTGTATAATGAGGCTCTCGCTGTACAGGCAAAGACTGGGAACCATGACAGGGTAAAACATGAGGCTGAAGTTGGTTTCTTATTCGTCAGTTTCTTATTCGGCATTTTTTTCTTTTCTGTTTTTTATAGGTTTAACAACAAAAAATCTGCATCACAATAATAAAACACAATGCAGTGAGATGCCTGTTGTGAATACACTTAAAAACTGCTACAAAAACAATAGAACTGGCACAAACATGGGCATCAAAGTGGGCACCATAAAGCGCTGAAAAAAGGGTTAAATGCCTTTGGGCCACTGATTGCACACTGCAGACATATAGAACAGGGCGCCCCACATCAAAACCAGTTATCTCCAGCCTGGCCCAAATGGGCTCTGGGCATCAGAACTGGCATCAAAGTGGGCAGACAGTCAATTTTGGTCATTTGAATAAGTAACTGATGTTTTCAAGGAATTAAATGACTTTGGGCCACTGATCTGACACTTAAAATACACAGATAGTGATGCCCTGCATCAAACCCAGGTCCCTTTAGCCTGGCCCAAATGGATTCTGGGCACCAGAATTGGCATCAAATTGGACAAACAGCCCAATTTCACACATTTGAATAAGTAACTGATGTTTTTAAGGGGTTAAGTGCCTTTGGGCCACTGATACCACAGTGCATACATATAGAACATGGAGCCCCACATCAAAAACAGGTCCCTCCAGCCCGGCCCAAATGGGTTCTGGGCATCAGAACTGGCATCAAAGTGGGCAAACGGCCCATTTTCGCAGATTTGAATAAGTAACTGATGTTTTTAAGGGGTTAAATGACTTTGGGCCACTGATCTGACACTTAAAATACACAGATAGTGATGCCCTGCATTAAACCCAGGTCCCTTCAGCCTGGCACAAATGGGTTCTGGGCACCAGAACTGGCATCAAAATGGGCTAACAGCCCATTTTCACTGATTTGAATAAGTAACTGATGTTTTCAAGGTGTTAAATGTCTTTGGCCACTGATCTGACACTTAAAATACACAGACTGTGATGCCCTGCATTAAATCCAGGTCACTTTTGCTTGGCCCAAATGGGTTCTGGGCACCAGAACTGGCATTAATTTGGGCAAACGGCCCATTTTCACATATTTAAATAAGTAACTGATGTTTTTAATGGGTTTAAATGCCTTTGGGCCACTGATATCACAGTGCATGCATATAGAACAGGGAGCCCCACATCAAAAACAGGTCTCTTCAGCCTGGCCCAAATGGGTTTTGGGCATCAGAACTGGTATCAATGTGGGCAAACAGCCCATTTTCACAGATTTGAATAAGTAACTGATGTTTTTAAGGGGTTAAATGCCTTTGGGCCACTGATTCTACACTGAAAATACACACATAGTGATGCCCTGCATCAAACCCAGGTCCCTTCAGCCTGGCACAAATGGGTTCTGGGCACCAGTACTGGCATCAAAATGGGCTAACAGCCCATTTTCACTGATTTGAATAAGTAACTGATGTTTTCAAGGGGTTAAATGACTTTGGGCCACTGATCTGACACTTAAAATACACAGATTGTGATGCCCTGTGATGCCCTGCATTAAAGCCAGGTCCCTTCTGCTTGGCCCAAATGGGTTCTGGGCACCAGAACTGGCATTAATTTGGGCAAACATCCCATTTTCACTTATTTGAATAAGTAACTGATGGTTTGAAGGGGTTAGATGACTTTGGGCCACTGATACCACAGTGCATACATATAGAACAGGGAGCCGCACATCAAAAACAGGTCCCTCCAGCCTGGCCCAAATGGGTTCTCGGCATCAGAACTGGCATCAAAGTGGGCAAACATCCCATTTTCACAGATTTGAATAAGTAACTGATGGTTTTAAGGGGTTAAATGCCTTTGGGCCCACGATCTGACACTGAAAATACACAGATAGTGATGCCCTGCATCAAACCAGGTCCCTCCAATCTGGCCCAAATGAGTTCTGGGCACCAAAACTGGCATCAAAGTGGGCAAACAGCCCATGTTCACAGATTTAAATAAGTAACTGATGTTTTTAATAGGTTTAAATGCCTTTGGGCCACTGATACCACAGTGCAAACATATAGAACAGGGAGCCCCACATCAAAAAGAGGTCTCTTCAGCCTGGCCCAAATGGGTTCTGGGCATCAGAACTGGTATCAATGTGGGCAAACAGCCCATTTTCACACATGTGAATAAGTAACTGATGTTTTTAACCCCTTCCCGACCTTTGACGCAGCGTATGCGTCATGAAAACCCGTGCCAATCCGACCTGTGACGCAGCATATGCGTCATTGCTGGATCGCATCCCTGCAGGCTGGGTGAAAGGGTTAACTCCAATTTCACCCGACATGCAGGGACAGGGGGAGTGGTACTTAGGTTCTATCACAGCGATCAAAATAAAAAAATAGTAAATAAACCCCCCCTTTATCACCCCCATAGGTAGGGACAATAATAAAATGCAGAAAATATATTTATTTTTGTTTTTCCGTTAGGGTTAGGGGTAGGGTTGCACTTAGGGATAGGGTTGCACTTAGGGTTGCACTTAGGGTTGCACTTAGGGATAGGGTTGCACTTAGGGATAGGGTTGCACTCAGGGTTGCACTTAGGGATAGGGTTGCACTTAGGGATAGGGTTGCACTTAGGGATAGGGTTGCACTTAGGGATAGGGTTGCACTTAGGGTTGCACTTAGGGTTGCACTTAGGGATAGGGTTGCACTTAGGGTTGCACTTAGGGATAGGGTTGCACTTAGGGTTGCACTTAGGGATAGGGTTGCACTTAGGGATAGGGTTGCACTCAGGGTTGCACTTAGGGATAGGGTTGCACTTAGGGATAGGGTTGCACTTAGGGATAGGGTTGCACTTAGGGTTGCACTTACGGTTGCACTCAGGGTTGCACTCAGGGTTGCACTTAGGGATAGGGTTGCACTTAGGGATAGGGTTGCACTTAGGGTTGCACTAAGGGATAGGGTTGCACTTAGGGTTGCACTCAGGGTTGAACTCAGGGATAGGGTTGCACTTAGGGATAGGGTTGCACTTAGGGATAGGGTTGCACTTAGGGATAGGGTTGCACTTAGGGTTGCACTTAGAGGTTGCACTTAGGGTTGCACTTAGGGATAGGGTTGCACTTAGGGTTGCACTCAGGGTTGCACTTAGGGATAGGGTTGCACTCAGGGTTGCACTTAGGGATAGGGTTGCACTTAGGGATAGGGTTGCACTTAGGGATAGGGTTGCACTTAGGGATAGGGTTGCACTTACGGTTGCACTCAGGGTTGCACTTAGGGATAGGGTTGCACTTAGGGTTGCACTTAGGGATAGGGTTGCACTTAGGGTTGCACTTAGGGATAGGGTTGCACTTAGGGTTGCACTTAGGGATAGGGTTGCACTTAGGGATAGGGTTGCACTTAGGGATAGGGTTGCACTCAGGGTTGCACTTAGGGATAGGGTTGCACTTCTGGATAGGGTTGCACTTAGGGATAGGGTTGCACTTAGGGTTGCACTTACGGTTGCACTCAGGGTTGCACTTAGGGATAGGGTTGCACTTAGGGTTGCACTTAGGGATAGGGTTGCACTTAGGGTTGCACTTAGGGATAGGGTTGCACTTAGGGTTGCACTCGGTTGCACTCAGGGATAGGGTTGCACTTAGGGATAGGGTTGCACTTAGGGATAGGGTTGCACTTAGGGTTGCACTTAGGGATAGGGTTGCACTTAGGGTTGCACTTAGAGGTTGCACTTAGGGTTGCACTTAGGGATAGGGTTGCACTTAGGGTTGCACTTAGGGATAGGGTTGCACTTAGGGTTGCACTCAGGGTTGCACTCAGGGATAGGGTTGCACTTATGGATAGGGTTGCACTTAGGGATAGGGTTGCACTTAGGGATAGGGTTCCACTTAGGGTTGCACTTAGGGATAGGGTTGCACTTAGGGTTGCACTTAGGGTTGCACTTAGGGATAGGGTTGCACTTAGGGTTGCATTTAGGGATAGGGTTGCACTTAGGGTTGCACTTAGGGATAGGGTTGCACTTAGGGTTGCACTCAGGGTTGCACTTAGGGATAGGGTTGCACTTAGGGATAGGGTTGCACTTAGGGTTGCACTTAGAGATAGGGTTGCACTCAGGGATAGGGTTGCACTTAGGGATAGGGTTGCACTTAGGGTTGCACTTATGGTTGCACTTAGGGATAGGGTTGCACTTAGGGTTGCACTTAGGGATAGGGTTGCACTTAGGGTTGCACTTAGGGTTGCACTCAGGGTTGCACTTAGGGTTTCACTTAGGGATAGGGTTGCACTTAGGGTTGCACTTAGGGATAGGGTTGCACTTAGGGTTGCACTCAGGGTTGCACTCAGGGATAGGGTTGCACTTAGGGATAGGGTTGCACTTAGGGATAGGGTTGCACTTAGGGTTGCACTTAGGGTTGCACTTAGGGTTGCACTTAGGGATAGGGTTGCACTTAGGGATAGGGTTGCACTTAGGGATAGGGTTGCACTTAGGGATAGGGTTCCACTTAGGGTTGCACTTAGGGATAGGGTTGCACTTAGGGTTGCACTTAGGGTTGCACTTAGGGTTGCACTTAGGGATAGGGTTGCACTTAGGGTTGCACTTAGGGATAGGGTTGCACTTAGGGTTGCACTTAGGGATAGGGTTGCACTTAGGGTTGCACTCAGGGTTGCACTTAGGGATAGGGTTGCACTTAGGGATAGTGTTGCACTTAGGGTTGCACTTAGAGATAGGGTTGCACTTAGGGTTGCACTTAGGGATAGGGTTGCACTTAGGGATAGGGTTGCACTTAGGGTTGCACTTAGGGTTGCACTTAGGGTTGCACTTAGGGTTGCACTTAGGGATAGGGTTGCACTTAGGGTTGCACTTAGGGATAGGGTTGCACTTAGGGTTGCACTTAGGGTTGCACTTAGGGTTGCACTCAGGGTTGCACTTAGGGATAGGGTTGCACTTAGGGATAGGGTTGCACTTAGGGATAGGGTTGCACTTAGGGATAGGGTTGCACTTAGGGTTGCACTTACGGTTGCACTCAGGGTTGCACTTAGGGATAGGGTTGCACTTAGGGTTGCACTTAGGGATAGGGTTGCACTTAGGGTTGCACTTAGGGATAGGATTGCACTTAGGGTTGCACTTAGGGATAGGGTTGCACTTAGGGATAGGGTTGCACTTAGGGATAGGGTTGCACTCAGGGTTGCACTTAGGGATAGGGTTGCACTTCTGGATAGGGTTGCACTTAGGGATAGGGTTGCACTTAGGGTTGCACTTACGGTTGCACTCAGGGTTGCACTTAGGGATAGGGTTGCACTTAGGGTTGCACTTAGGGATAGGGTTGCACTTAGGGTTGCACTTAGGGATAGGGTTGCACTTAGGGTTGCACTCGGTTGCACTCAGGGATAGGGTTGCACTTAGGGATAGGGTTGCACTTAGGGATAGGGTTGCACTTAGGGTTGCACTTAGGGATAGGGTTGCACTTAGGGTTGCACTTAGAGGTTGCACTTAGGGTTGCACTTAGGGATAGGGTTGCACTTAGGGTTGCACTTAGGGATAGGGTTGCACTTAGGGTTGCACTCAGGGTTGCACTCAGGGATAGGGTTGCACTTATGGATAGGGTTGCACTTAGGGATAGGGTTGCACTTAGGGATAGGGTTCCACTTAGGGTTGCACTTAGGGATAGGGTTGCACTTAGGGTTGCACTTAGGGTTGCACTTAGGGATAGGGTTGCACTTAGGGTTGCATTTAGGGATAGGGTTGCACTTAGGGTTGCACTTAGGGATAGGGTTGCACTTAGGGTTGCACTCAGGGTTGCACTTAGGGATAGGGTTGCACTTAGGGATAGGGTTGCACTTAGGGTTGCACTTAGAGATAGGGTTGCACTCAGGGATAGGGTTGCACTTAGGGATAGGGTTGCACTTAGGGTTGCACTTATGGTTGCACTTAGGGATAGGGTTGCACTTAGGGTTGCACTTAGGGATAGGGTTGCACTTAGGGTTGCACTTAGGGTTGCACTCAGGGTTGTACTTAGGGTTTCACTTAGGGATAGGGTTGCACTTAGGGTTGCACTTAGGGATAGGGTTGCACTTAGGGTTGCACTCAGGGTTGCACTCAGGGATAGGGTTGCACTTAGGGATAGGGTTGCACTTAGGGATAGGGTTGCACTTAGGGATAGGGTTGCACTTAGGGTTGCACTTAGGGTTGCACTTAGGGTTGCATTTAGGGATAGGGTTGCACTTAGGGTTGCACTCAGGGTAGCACTCAGGGATAGGGTTGCACTTAGGGATAGGGTTGCACTTAGGGATAGGGTTGCACTTAGGGATAGGGTTCCACTTAGGGTTGCACTTAGGGATAGGGTTGCACTTAGGGTTGCACTTAGGGTTGCACTTAGGGTTGCACTTAGGGATAGGGTTGCACTTAGGGTTGCACTTAGGGATAGGGTTGCACTTAGGGTTGCACTTAGGGATAGGGTTGCACTTAGGGTTGCACTCAGGGTTGCACTTAGGGATAGGGTTGCACTTAGGGATAGGGTTGCACTTAGGGATAGGGTTGCACTTAGGGTTGCACTTAGAGATAGGGTTGCACTTAGGGTTGCACTTAGGGATAGGGTTGCACTTACGGTTGCACTTAGGGTTGCACTTACGGTTGCACTTAGGGTTGCACTTAGGGATAGGGTTGCACTTAGGGTTGCACTTAGGGATAGGGTTGCACTTAGGGTTGCACTTAGGGTTGCACTTAGGGTTGCACTCAGGGTTGCACTTAGGGTTGCACTTAGGGATAGGGTTGCACTTAGGGTTGCACTCAGGGTTGCACTCAGGGATAGGTTTGCACTTATGGATAGGGTTGCACTTAGGGATAGGGTTGCACTTAGGGATAGGGTTCCACTTAGGGTTGCACTTAGGGATAGGGTTGCACTCAGGGTTGCACTTAGGGATAGGGTTGCACTTAGGGATAGGGTTGCACTTAGGGATAGGGTTGCACTTAGGGATAGGGTTGCACTTACGGTTGCACTCAGGGTTGCACTTAGGGATAGGGTTGCACTTAGGGTTGCACTTAGGGATAGGGTTGCACTTAGGGTTGCACTTAGGGATAGGGTTGCACTTAGGGTTGCACTTAGGGATAGGGTTGCACTTAGGGATAGGGTTGCACTTAGGGATAGGGTTGCACTCAGGGTTGCACTTAGGGATAGGGTTGCACTTCTGGATAGGGTTGCACTTAGGGATAGGGTTGCACTTAGGGTTGCACTTACGGTTGCACTCAGGGTTGCACTTAGGGATAGGGTTGCACTTAGGGTTGCACTTAGGGATAGGGTTGCACTTAGGGTTGCACTTAGGGATAGGGTTGCACTTAGGGTTGCACTCGGTTGCACTCAGGGATAGGGTTGCACTTAGGGATAGGGTTGCACTTAGGGATAGGGTTGCACTTAGGGTTGCACTTAGGGATAGGGTTGCACTTAGGGTTGCACTTAGAGGTTGCACTTAGGGTTGCACTTAGGGATAGGGTTGCACTTAGGGTTGCACTTAGGGATAGGGTTGCACTTAGGGTTGCACTCAGGGTTGCACTCAGGGATAGGGTTGCACTTATGGATAGGGTTGCACTTAGGGATAGGGTTGCACTTAGGGATAGGGTTCCACTTAGGGTTGCACTTAGGGATAGGGTTGCACTTAGGGTTGCACTTAGGGTTGCACTTAGGGATAGGGTTGCACTTAGGGTTGCATTTAGGGATAGGGTTGCACTTAGGGTTGCACTTAGGGATAGGGTTGCACTTAGGGTTGCACTCAGGGTTGCACTTAGGGATAGGGTTGCACTTAGGGATAGGGTTGCACTTAGGGTTGCACTTAGAGATAGGGTTGCACTCAGGGATAGGGTTGCACTTAGGGATAGGGTTGCACTTAGGGTTGCACTTATGGTTGCACTTAGGGATAGGGTTGCACTTAGGGTTGCACTTAGGGATAGGGTTGCACTTAGGGTTGCACTTAGGGTTGCACTCAGGGTTGCACTTAGGGTTTCACTTAGGGATAGGGTTGCACTTAGGGTTGCACTTAGGGATAGGGTTGCACTTAGGGTTGCACTCAGGGTTGCACTCAGGGATAGGGTTGCACTTAGGGATAGGGTTGCACTTAGGGATAGGGTTGCACTTAGGGTTGCACTTAGGGTTGCACTTAGGGTTGCACTTAGGGATAGGGTTGCACTTAGGGATAGGGTTGCACTTAGGGATAGGGTTGCACTTAGGGATAGGGTTCCACTTAGGGTTGCACTTAGGGATAGGGTTGCACTTAGGGTTGCACTTAGGGTTGCACTTAGGGTTGCACTTAGGGATAGGGTTGCACTTAGGGTTGCACTTAGGGATAGGGTTGCACTTAGGGTTGCACTTAGGGATAGGGTTGCACTTAGGGTTGCACTCAGGGTTGCACTTAGGGATAGGGTTGCACTTAGGGATAGTGTTGCACTTAGGGTTGCACTTAGAGATAGGGTTGCACTTAGGGTTGCACTTAGGGATAGGGTTGCACTTAGGGATAGGGTTGCACTTAGGGTTGCACTTAGGGTTGCACTTAGGGTTGCACTTAGGGTTGCACTTAGGGATAGGGTTGCACTTAGGGTTGCACTTAGGGATAGGGTTGCACTTAGGGTTGCACTTAGGGTTGCACTTAGGGTTGCACTCAGGGTTGCACTTAGGGATAGGGTTGCACTTAGGGATAGGGTTGCACTTAGGGATAGGGTTGCACTTAGGGATAGGGTTGCACTTAGGGATAGGGTTGCACTTAGGGTTGCACTTACGGTTGCACTCAGGGTTGCACTTAGGGATAGGGTTGCACTTAGGGTTGCACTTAGGGATAGGGTTGCACTTAGGGTTGCACTTAGGGATAGGGTTGCACTTAGGGTTGCACTTAGGGATAGGGTTGCACTTAGGGATAGGGTTGCACTTAGGGATAGGGTTGCACTCAGGGTTGCACTTAGGGATAGGGTTGCACTTCTGGATAGGGTTGCACTTAGGGATAGGGTTGCACTTAGGGTTGCACTTACGGTTGCACTCAGGGTTGCACTTAGGGATAGGGTTGCACTTAGGGTTGCACTTAGGGATAGGGTTGCACTTAGGGTTGCACTTAGGGATAGGGTTGCACTTAGGGTTGCACTCGGTTGCACTCAGGGATAGGGTTGCACTTAGGGATAGGGTTGCACTTAGGGATAGGGTTGCACTTAGGGTTGCACTTAGGGATAGGGTTGCACTTAGGGTTGCACTTAGAGGTTGCACTTAGGGTTGCACTTAGGGATAGGGTTGCACTTAGGGTTGCACTTAGGGATAGGGTTGCACTTAGGGTTGCACTCAGGGTTGCACTCAGGGATAGGGTTGCACTTATGGATAGGGTTGCACTTAGGGATAGGGTTGCACTTAGGGATAGGGTTCCACTTAGGGTTGCACTTAGGGATAGGGTTGCACTTAGGGTTGCACTTAGGGTTGCACTTAGGGATAGGGTTGCACTTAGGGTTGCATTTAGGGATAGGGTTGCACTTAGGGTTGCACTTAGGGATAGGGTTGCACTTAGGGTTGCACTCAGGGTTGCACTTAGGGATAGGGTTGCACTTAGGGATAGGGTTGCACTTAGGGTTGCACTTAGAGATAGGGTTGCACTCAGGGATAGGGTTGCACTTAGGGATAGGGTTGCACTTAGGGTTGCACTTATGGTTGCACTTAGGGATAGGGTTGCACTTAGGGATAGGGTTGCACTTAGGGTTGCACTCAGGGTTGCACTTAGGGTTTCACTTAGGGATAGGGTTGCACTTAGGGTTGCACTTAGGGATAGGGTTGCACTTAGGGTTGCACTCAGGGTTGCACTCAGGGATAGGGTTGCACTTAGGGATAGGGTTGCACTTAGGGATAGGGTTGCACTTAGGGTTGCACTTAGGGTTGCACTTAGGGATAGGGTTGCACTTAGGGATAGGGTTGCACTTAGGGATAGGGTTGCACTTAGGGATAGGGTTCCACTTAGGGTTGCACTTAGGGATAGGGTTGCACTTAGGGTTGCACTTAGGGTTGCACTTAGGGTTGCACTTAGGGATAGGGTTGCACTTAGGGTTGCACTTAGGGATAGGGTTGCACTTAGGGTTGCACTTAGGGATAGGGTTGCACTTAGGGTTGCACTCAGGGTTGCACTTAGGGATAGGGTTGCACTTAGGGATAGTGTTGCACTTAGGGTTGCACTTAGAGATAGGGTTGCACTTAGGGTTGCACTTAGGGATAGGGTTGCACTTAGGGATAGGGTTGCACTTAGGGTTGCACTTAGGGTTGCACTTAGGGTTGCACTTAGGGATAGGGTTGCACTTAGGGTTGCACTTAGGGATAGGGTTGCACTTAGGGTTGCACTTAGGGTTGCACTTAGGGTTGCACTCAGGGTTGCACTTAGGGATAGGGTTGCACTTAGGGATAGGGTTGCACTTAGGGATAGGGTTGCACTTAGGGATAGGGTTGCACTTAGGGATAGGGTTGCACTTAGGGTTGCACTTACGGTTGCACTTAGGGTTGCACTTAGGGATAGGGTTGCACTTAGGGTTGCACTTAGGGATAGGGTTGCACTTAGGGTTGCACTTAGAGATAGGGTTGCACTTAGGGTTGCACTCAGGGTTGCACTTAGGGATAGGGTTGGACTTAGGGTTGCACTTAGAGATAGGGTTGCACTTAGGGATAGGGTTGCACTTAGGGATAGGGTTGCACTTAGGGTTGCACTTACGGTTGCACTTAGGGTTGCACTTAGGGATAGGGTTGCACTTAGGGATAGGGTTGCACTTAGGGTTGCACTTAGGGATAGGGTTGCACTTAGGGTTGCACTTAGGGTTGCACTAAAGGTTGCACTAAGGGATAGGGTTGCACTTAGGGTTGCACTTAGGGATAGGGTTGCACTTAGGGTTGCACTTAGGGATAGGGTTGCACTTAGGGTTGCACTCAGGGTTGCACTTAGGGATAGGGTTGCACTTAGGGATAGGGTTGCACTTAGGGATAGGGTTGCACTTAGGGTTGCACTTAGGGATAGGGTTGCTCTTAGGGATAGGGTTGCACTTAGGGATAGGGTTGCACTTAGGGATAGGGTTGCACTTAGGGTTGCACTTAGGGTTGCACTTAGGGATAGGGTTGCACTTAGGGTTGCACTTAGGGATAGGGTTGCACTTAGGGATAGGGTTGCACTTAGGGTTGCACTTACGGTTGCACTTAGGGTTGCACTTAGGGATAGGGTTGCACTTAGGGATAGGGTTGCACTTAGGGATAGGGTTGCACTCAGGGATAGGGTTGCACTTAGGGATAGGGTTGCACTTAGGGATAGGGTTGCACTTAGGGTTGCACTTAGGGATAGGGTTGCACTTAGGGTTGCACTTAGGGATAGGGTTGCACTTAGGGTTGCACTTAGGGTTGCACTTAGGGATAGGGTTGCACTTAGAGTTGCATTTAGGGATAGGGTTGCACTTAGGGTTGCACTTAGGGATAGGGTTGCACTTAGGGTTGCACTCAGGGTTGCACTTAGGGATAGGGTTGCACTTAGGGATAGGGTTGCACTTAGGGTTGCACTTAGAGATAGGGTTGCACTCAGGGATAGGGTTGCACTTAGGGATAGGGTTGCACTTAGGGTTGCACTTATGGTTGCACTTAGGGATAGGGTTGCACTTAGGGTTGCACTTAGGGATAGGGTTGCACTTAGGGTTGCACTTAGGGTTGCACTCAGGGTTGCACTTAGGGTTTCACTTAGGGATAGGGTTGCACTTAGGGTTGCACTTAGGGATAGGGTTGCACTTAGGGTTGCACTCAGGGTTGCACTCAGGGATAGGGTTGCACTTAGGGATAGGGTTGCACTTAGGGATAGGGTTGCACTTAGGGTTGCTCTTAGGGTTGCACTTAGGGTTGCACTTAGGGATAGGGTTGCACTTAGGGTTGCACTCAGGGTAGCACTCAGGGATAGGGTTGCACTTAGGGATAGGGTTGCACTTAGGGATAGGGTTGCACTTAGGGATAGGGTTGCACTTAGGGTTGCACTTAGGGATAGGGTTGACCTTAGGGTTGCACTCAGGGTTGCACTCAGGGATAGGGTTGCACTTATGGATAGGGTTGCACTTAGGGATAGGGTTGCACTTAGGGATAGGGTTCCACTTAGGGTTGCACTTAGGGATAGGGTTGCACTCAGGGTTGCACTTAGGGATAGGGTTGCACTTAGGGATAGGGTTGCACTTAGGGATAGGGTTGCACTTAGGGATAGGGTTGCACTTACGGTTGCACTCAGGGTTGCACTTAGGGATAGGGTTGCACTTAGGGTTGCACTTAGGGATAGGGTTGCACTTAGGGTTGCACTTAGGGATAGGGTTGCACTTAGGGTTGCACTTAGGGATAGGGTTGCACTTAGGGATAGGGTTGCACTTAGGGATAGGGTTGCACTCAGGGTTGCACTTAGGGATAGGGTTGCACTTCGGGATAGGGTTGCACTTCGGGATAGGGTTGCACTTAGGGTTGCACTTACGGTTGCACTCAGGGTTGCACTTAGGGATAGGGTTGCACTTAGGGTTGCACTTAGGGATAGGGTTGCACTCAGGGTTGCACTTAGGGATAGGGTTGCACTTCGGGATAGGGTTGCACTTCGGGATAGGGTTGCACTTAGGGTTGCACTTACGGTTGCACTCAGGGTTGCACTTAGGGATAGGGTTGCACTTAGGGTTGCACTTAGGGATAGGGTTGCACTTAGGGTTGCACTTCGGGATAGGGTTGCACTTAGGGATAGGGTTGCACTTAGGGTTGCACTTACGGTTGCACTCAGGGTTGCACTTAGGGATAGGGTTGCACTTAGGGTTGCACTTAGGGATAGGGTTGCACTTAGGGTTGCACTTAGGGATAGGGTTGCACTTAGGGTTGCACTCGGTTGCACTCAGGGATAGGGTTGCACTTAGGGATAGGGTTGCACTTAGGGATAGGGTTGCACTTAGGGATAGGGTTGCACTTAGGGTTGCACTTAAGGATAGGGTTGCACTTAGGGTTGCACTTAGAGGTTGCACTTAGGGTTGCACTTAGGGATAGGGTTGCACTTAGGGTTGCACTTAGGGATAGGGTTGCACTTAGGGTTGCACTCAGGGTTGCACTCAGGGATAGGGTTGCACTTATGGATAGGGTTGCACTTAGGGATAGGGTTGCACTTAGGGATAGGGTTCCACTTAGGGTTGCACTTAGGGATAGGGTTGCACTTAGGGTTGCACTTAGGGTTGCACTTAGGGAAAGGGTTGCACTTAGGGTTGCATTTAGGGATAGGGTTGCACTTAGGGTTGCACTTAGGGATAGGGTTGCACTTAGGGTTGCACTCGGTTGCACTTAGGGATAGGGTTGCACTTAGGGATAGGGTTGCACTTAGGGTTGCACTTAGAGATAGGGTTGCACTCAGGGATAGGGTTGCACTTAGGGATAGGGTTGCACTTAGGGTTGCACTTATGGTTGCACTTAGGGATAGGGTTGCACTTAGGGTTGCACTTAGGGATAGGGTTGCACTTAGGGTTGCACTTAGGGTTGCACTCAGGGTTGTACTTAGGGTTTCACTTAGGGATAGGGTTGCACTTAGGGTTGCACTTAGGGATAGGGTTGCACTTAGGGTTGCACTCAGGGTTGCACTCAGGGATAGGGTTGCACTTAGGGATAGGGTTGCACTTAGGGATAGGGTTGCACTTAGGGATAGGGTTGCACTTAGGGTTGCACTTAGGGTTGCACTTAGGGTTGCATTTAGGGATAGGGTTGCACTTAGGGTTGCACTCAGGGTAGCACTCAGGGATAGGGTTGCACTTAGGGATAGGGTTGCACTTAGGGATAGGGTTGCACTTAGGGATAGGGTTCCACTTAGGGTTGCACTTAGGGATAGGGTTGCACTTAGGGTTGCACTTAGGGTTGCACTTAGGGTTGCACTTAGGGATAGGGTTGCACTTAGGGTTGCACTCAGGGTTGCACTTAGGGATAGGGTTGCACTTAGGGATAGGGTTGCACTTAGGGATAGGGTTGCACTTAGGGTTGCACTTAGAGATAGGGTTGCACTTAGGGTTGCACTTAGGGATAGGGTTGCACTTAGGGATAGGGTTGCACTTAGGGATAGGGTTGCACTTACGGTTGCACTTAGGGTTGCACTTACGGTTGCACTTAGGGTTGCACTTAGGGATAGGGTTGCACTTAGGGTTGCACTTAGGGATAGGGTTGCACTTAGGGTTGCACTTAGGGTTGCACTTAGGGTTGCACTCAGGGTTGCACTCAGGGTTGCACTTAGGGATAGGGTTGCACTTAGGGATAGGGTTGCACTTAGGGATAGGGTTGCACTTAGGGATAGGGTTGCACTTAAGGATAGGGTTGCACTTAGGGATAGGGTTGCACTTAGGGTTGCACTTAGGGATAGGGTTGCACTTAGGGTTGCACTTAGGGATAGGGTTGCACTTAGGGTTGCACTTAGGGATAGGGTTGCACTTAGGGTTGCACTTAGGGATAGGGTTGGACTTAGGGTTGCACTTAGAGATAGGGTTGCACTTAGGGTTGCACTTAGGGTTGCACTTAGGGATAGGGTTGCACTTAGGGTTGCACTTAGGGATAGGGTTGCACTTAGGGTTGCACTTAGGGATAGGGTTGCACTTAGGGTTGCACTTAGGGATAGGGTTGCACTTAGGGATAGGGTTGCACTTAGGGTTGCACTTACGGTTGCACTTAGGGTTGCACTTAGGGATAGGGTTGCACTTAGGGATAGGGTTGCACTTAGGGTTGCACTTAGGGATAGGGTTGCACTTAGGGTTGCACTTAGGGTAGCACTAAAGGTTGCACTAAGGGATAGGGTTGCACTTAGGGTTGCACTTAGGGATAGGGTTGCACTTAGGGTTGCACTTAGGGATAGGGTTGCACTTAGAGTTGCACTCAGGGTTGCACTTAGGGATAGGGTTGCACTTAGGGATAGGGTTGCACTTAGGGTTGCACTTAGGGATAGGGTTGCACTTAGGGATAGGGTTGCACTTAGGGATAGGGTTGCACTTAGGGATAGGGTTGCACTTAGGGTTGCACTTATGGATAGGGTTGCACTTAGGGATAGGGTTGCACTTAGGGTTGCACTTAGGGATAGGGTTGCACTTAGGGATAGGGTTGCACTTAGGGATAGGGTTGCACTTAGGGATAGGGTTGCACTTAGGGATAGGGTTGCACTTAGGGTTGCACTTAGGGTTGCACTCAGGGTTGCACTTAGGGTTTCACTTAGGGATAGGGTTGCACTTAGGGTTGCACTTAGGGATAGGGTTGCACTTAGGGTTGCACTCAGGGTTGCACTCAGGGATAGGGTTGCACTTAGGGATAGGGTTGCACTTAGGGATAGGGTTGCACTTAGGGTTGCACTTAGGGTTGCACTTAGGGATAGGGTTGCACTTAGGGTTGCACTCAGGGTAGCACTCAGGGTTAGGGTTGCACTTAGGGATAGGGTTGCACTTAGGGATAGGGTTGCACTTAGGGATAGGGTTGCACTTAGGGATAGGGTTGCACTTAGGGATAGGGTTGCACTTAGGGTTGCACTTAGGGATAGGGTTGACCTTAGGGTTGCACTCAGGGTTGCACTCAGGGATAGGGTTGCACTTATGGATAGGGTTGCACTTAGGGATAGGGTTGCACTTAGGGATAGGGTTCCACTTAGGGTTGCACTTAGGGATAGGGTTGCACTCAGTGTTGCACTTAGGGATAGGGTTGCACTTAGGGATAGGGTTGCACTTAGGGATAGGGTTGCACTTAGGGATAGGGTTGCACTTACGGTTGCACTCAGGGTTGCACTTAGGGATAGGGTTGCACTTAGGGTTGCACTTAGGGATAGGGTTGCACTTAGGGTTGCACTTAGGGATAGGGTTGCACTTAGGGTTGCACTTAGGGATAGGGTTGCACTTAGGGATAGGGTTGCACTTAGGGATAGGGTTGCACTCAGGGTTGCACTTAGGGATAGGGTTGCACTTCGAGATAGGGTTGCACTTAGGGATAGGGTTGCACTTAGGGTTGCACTTACGGTTGCACTCAGGGTTGCACTTAGGGATAGGATTGCACTTAGGGTTGCACTTAGGGATAGGGTTGCACTTAGGGTTGCACTTAGGGATAGGGTTGCACTTCGGGATAGGGTTGCACTTAGGGATAGGGTTGCACTTAGGGTTGCACTTACGGTTGCACTCAGGGTTGCACTTAGGGATAGGGTTGCACTTAGGGTTGCACTTAGGGATAGGGTTGCACTTAGGGTTGCACTTAGGGATAGGGTTGCACTTAGGGTTGCACTCGGTTGCACTCAGGGATAGGGTTGCACTTAGGGATAGGGTTGCACTTAGGGATAGGGTTGCACTTAGGGTTGCACTTAAGGATAGGGTTGCACTTAGGGTTGCACTTAGAGGTTGCACTTAGGGTTGCACTTAGGGATAGGGTTGCACTTAGGGTTGCACTTAGGGATAGGGTTGCACTTAGGGTTGCACTCAGGGTTGCACTCAGGGATAGGGTTGCACTTATGGATAGGGTTGCACTTAGGGATAGGGTTGCACTTAGGGATAGGGTTCCACTTAGGGTTGCACTTAGGGATAGGGTTGCACTTAGGGTTGCACTTAGGGTTGCACTTAGGGAAAGGGTTGCACTTAGGGTTGCATTTAGGGATAGGGTTGCACTTAGGGTTGCACTTAGGGATAGGGTTGCACTTAGGGTTGCACTCGGTTGCACTTAGGGATAGGGTTGCACTTAGGGATAGGGTTGCACTTAGGGTTGCACTTAGAGATAGGGTTGCACTCAGGGATAGGGTTGCACTTAGGGATAGGGTTGCACTTAGGGTTGCACTTATGGTTGCACTTAGGGATAGGGTTGCACTTAGGGTTGCACTTAGGGATAGGGTTGCACTTAGGGTTGCACTTAGGGTTGCACTCACGGTTGTACTTAGGGTTTCACTTAGGGATAGGGTTGCACTTAGGGTTGCACTTAGGGATAGGGTTGCACTTAGGGTTGCACTCAGGGTTGCACTCAGGGATAGGGTTGCACTTAGGGATAGGGTTGCACTTAGGGATAGGGTTGCACTTAGGGATAGGGTTGCACTTAGGGTTGCACTTAGGGTTGCACTTAGGGTTGCATTTAAGGATAGGGTTGCACTTAGGGTTGCACTCAGGGTAGCACTCAGGGATAGGGTTGCACTTAGGGATAGGGTTGCACTTAGGGATAGGGTTGCACTTAGGGATAGGGTTCCACTTAGGGTTGCACTTAGGGATAGGGTTGCACTTAGGGTTGCACTTAGGGTTGCACTTAGGGTTGCACTTAGGGATAGGGTTGCACTTAGGGTTGCACTTAGGGATAGGGTTGCACTTAGGGTTGCACTTAGGGATAGGGTTGCACTTAGGGTTGCACTCAGGGTTGCACTTAGGGATAGGGTTGCACTTAGGGATAGGGTTGCACTTAGGGATAGGGTTGCACTTAGGGTTGCACTTAGAGATAGGGTTGCACTTAGGGTTGCACTTAGGGATAGGGTTGCACTTAGGGTTGCACTTACGGTTGCACTTAGGGTTGCACTTAGGGATAGGGTTGCACTTAGGGTTGCACTTAGGGATAGGGTTGCACTTAGGGTTGCACTTAGGGTTGCACTTAGGGTTGCACTCAGGGTTGCACTCAGGGTTGCACTTAGGGATAGGGTTGCACTTAGGGATAGGGTTGCACTTAGGGATAGGGTTGCACTTAGGGATAGGGTTGCACTTAAGGATAGGGTTGCACTTAGGGATAGGGTTGCACTTAGGGTTGCACTTAGGGATAGGGTTGCACTTAGGGTTGCACTTAGGGATAGGGTTGCATTTAGGGTTGCACTTAGGGATAGGGTTACACTTAGGGTTGCACTCAGGGTTGCACTTAGGGATAGGGTTGGACTTAGGGTTGCACTTAGAGATAGGGTTGCACTTAGGGTTGCACTTAGGGTTGCACTTAGGGATAGGGTTGCACTTAGGGTTGCACTTAGGGATAGGGTTGCACTTAGGGTTGCACTTAGGGATAGGGTTGCACTTAGGGTTGCACTTAGGGATAGGGTTGCACTTAGGGATAGGGTTGCACTTAGGGTTGCACTTACGGTTGCACTTAGGGTTGCACTTAGGGATAGGGTTGCACTTAGGGATAGGGTTGCACTTAGGGTTGCACTTAGGGATAGGGTTGCACTTAGGGTTGCACTTAGGGTTGCACTAAAGGTTGCACTAAGGGATAGGGTTGCACTTAGGGTTGCACTTAGGGATAGGGTTGCACTTAGGGTTGCACTTAGGGATAGGGTTGCACTTAGGGTTGCACTCAGGGTTGCACTTAGGGATAGGGTTGCACTTAGGGATAGGGTTGCACTTAGGGTTGCACTTAGGGATAGGGTTGCACTTAGGGATAGGGTTGCACTTAGGGATAGGGTTGCACTTAGGGTTGCACTTATGGATAGGGTTGCACTTAGGGATAGGGTTGCACTTAGGGTTGCACTTAGGGATAGGGTTGCACTTAGGGATAGGGTTGCACTTAGGGATACGGTTGCACTTAGGGATAGGGTTGCACTTAGGGTTGCACTTAGGGTTGCACTTAGGGATAGGGTTGCACTTAGGGATAGGGTTGCACTTAGGGTTGCACTTACGGTTGCACTTAGGGTTGCACTTAGGGATAGGGTTGCACTTAGGGATAGGGTTGCACTTAGGGATAGGGTTGCACTTAGGGTTGCACTTAGGGATAGGGTTGCACTTAGGGTTGCACTTAGGGTTGCACTAAAGGTTGCACTAAGGGATAGGGTTGCACTTAGGGTTGCACTTAGGGATAGGGTTGCACTTAGGGTTGCACTCAGGGTTGCACTTAGGGATAGGGTTGCACTTAGGGATAGGGTTGCACTTAGGGATAGGGTTGCACTTAGGGATAGGGTTGCACTTAGGGATAGGGTTGCACTTAGGGATAGGGTTGCACTTAGGGATAGGGTTGCACTTAGGGTTGCACTTAGGGTTGCACTTAGGATTGCACTTAGGGATAGGGTTGCACTTAGGGATAGGGTTGCACTTAGGGATAGGGTTGCACTCAGGGATAGGGTTGCACTTAGGGATAGGGTTGCACTTAGGGATAGGGTTGCACTTAGGGTTGCACTTAGGGTTGCACTTAGGGTTGCACTTAGGGTTGCACTTAGGGATAGGGTTGCACTTAGGGTTGCACTTAGGGATAGGGTTGCACTTAGGGTTGCACTTAGGGATAGGGTTGCACTTAGGGTTGCATTTAGGGATAGGGTTGCACTTAGGGTTGCACTTAGGGATAGGGTTGCACTTAGGGTTGCACTCAGGGTTGCACTTAGGGATAGGGTTGCACTTAGGGATAGGGTTGCACTTAGGGTTGCACTTAGAGATAGGGTTGCACTCAGGGATAGGGTTGCACTTAGGGATAGGGTTGCACTTAGGGTTGCACTTACGGTTGCACTCAGGGTTGCACTTAGGGATAGGGTTGCACTTAGGGTTGCACTTAGGGATAGGGTTGCACTTAGGGTTGCACTTAGGGATAGGGTTGCACTTCGGGATAGGGTTGCACTTAGGGATAGGGTTGCACTTAGGGTTGCACTTACGGTTGCACTCAGGGTTGCACTTAGGGATAGGGTTGCACTTAGGGTTGCACTTAGGGATAGGGTTGCACTTAGGGTTGCACTTAGGGATAGGGTTGCACTTAGGGTTGCACTCGGTTGCACTCAGGGATAGGGTTGCACTTAGGGATAGGGTTGCACTTAGGGATAGGGTTGCACTTAGGGATAGGGTTGCACTTAGGGTTGCACTTAAGGATAGGGTTGCACTTAGGGTTGCACTTAGAGGTTGCACTTAGGGTTGCACTTAGGGATAGGGTTGCACTTAGGGTTGCACTTAGGGATAGGGTTGCACTTAGGGTTGCACTCAGGGTTGCACTCAGGGATAGGGTTGCACTTATGGATAGGGTTGCACTTAGGGATAGGGTTGCACTTAGGGATAGGGTTCCACTTAGGGTTGCACTTAGGGATAGGGTTGCACTTAGGGTTGCACTTAGGGTTGCACTTAGGGAAAGGGTTGCACTTAGGGTTGCATTTAGGGATAGGGTTGCACTTAGGGTTGCACTTAGGGATAGGGTTGCACTTAGGGTTGCACTCGGTTGCACTTAGGGATAGGGTTGCACTTAGGGATAGGGTTGCACTTAGGGTTGCACTTAGAGATAGGGTTGCACTCAGGGATAGGGTTGCACTTAGGGATAGGGTTGCACTTAGGGTTGCACTTATGGTTGCACTTAGGGATAGGGTTGCACTTAGGGTTGCACTTAGGGATAGGGTTGCACTTAGGGTTGCACTTAGGGTTGCACTCAGGGTTGTACTTAGGGTTTCACTTAGGGATAGGGTTGCACTTAGGGTTGCACTTAGGGATAGGGTTGCACTTAGGGTTGCACTCAGGGTTGCACTCAGGGATAGGGTTGCACTTAGGGATAGGGTTGCACTTAGGGATAGGGTTGCACTTAGGGTTGCACTTAGGGTTGCACTTAGGGTTGCATTTAGGGATAGGGTTGCACTTAGGGTTGCACTCAGGGTAGCACTCAGGGATAGGGTTGCACTTAGGGATAGGGTTGCACTTAGGGATAGGGTTGCACTTAGGGATAGGGTTCCACTTAGGGTTGCACTTAGGGATAGGGTTGCACTTAGGGTTGCACTTAGGGTTGCACTTAGGGTTGCACTTAGGGATAGGGTTGCACTTAGGGTTGCACTTAGGGATAGGGTTGCACTTAGGGTTGCACTTAGGGATAGGGTTGCACTTAGGGTTGCACTCAGGGTTGCACTTAGGGATAGGGTTGCACTTAGTGATAGGGTTGCACTTAGGGATAGGGTTGCACTTAGGGTTGCACTTAGAGATAGGGTTGCACTTAGGGTTGCACTTTTTAGATAGGGTTGCACTTAGGGATAGGGTTGCACTTAGGGATAGGGTTGCACTTACGGTTGCACTTAGGGTTGCACTTACGGTTGCACTTAGGGTTGCACTTAGGGATAGGGTTGCACTTAGGGTTGCACTTAGGGATAGGGTTGCACTTAGGGTTGCACTTAGGGTTGCACTTAGGGTTGCACTCAGGGTTGCACTCAGGGTTGCACTTAGGGATAGGGTTGCACTTAGGGATAGGGTTGCACTTAGGGATAGGGTTGCACTTAGGGATAGGGTTGCACTTAAGGATAGGGTTGCACTTAGGGATAGGGTTGCACTTAGGGTTGCACTTAGGGATAGGGTTGCACTTAGGGTTGCACTTAGGGATAGGGTTGCACTTAGGGTTGCACTTAGGGATAGGGTTGCACTTAGGGTTGCACTCAGGGTTGCACTTAGGGATAGGGTTGGACTTAGGGTTGCACTTAGAGATAGGGTTGCACTTAGGGTTGCACTTAGGGTTGCACTTAGGGATAGGGTTGCACTTAGGGTTGCACTTAGGGATAGGGTTGCACTTAGGGTTGCACTTAGGGATAGGGTTGCACTTAGGGTTGCACTTAGGGATAGGGTTGCACTTAGGGATAGGGTTGCACTTAGGGTTGCACTTACGGTTGCACTTAGGGTTGCACTTAGGGATAGGGTTGCACTTAGGGATAGGGTTGCACTTAGGGTTGCACTTAGGGATAGGGTTGCACTTAGGGTTGCACTTAGGGTTGCACTAAAGGTTGCACTAAGGGATAGGGTTGCACTTAGGGTTGCACTTAGGGATAGGGTTGCACTTAGGGTTGCACTTAGGGATAGGGTTGCACTTAGGGTTGCACTCAGGGTTGCACTTAGGGATAGGGTTGCACTTAGGGATAGGGTTGCACTTAGGGTTGCACTTAGGGATAGGGTTGCACTTAGGGATAGGGTTGCACTTAGGGATAGGGTTGCACTTAGGGATAGGGTTGCACTTAGGGTTGCACTTATGGATAGGGTTGCACTTAGAGATAGGGTTGCACTTAGGGTTGCACTTAGGGATAGGGTTGCACTTAGGGATAGGGTTGCACTTAGGGATAGGGTTGCACTTAGGGATAGGGTTGCACTTAGGGTTGCACTTAGGGATAGGGTTGCACTTAGGGTTGCACTTAGGGTTGCACTCAGGGTTGCACTTAGGGTTTCACTTAGGGATAGGGTTGCACTTAGGGTTGCACTTAGGGATAGGGTTGCACTTAGGGTTGCACTCAGGGTTGCACTCAGGGATAGGGTTGCACTTAGGGATAGGGTTGCACTTAGGGATAGGGTTGCACTTAGGGTTGCACTTAGGGTTGCACTTAGGGATAGGGTTGCACTTAGGGTTGCACTCAGGGTAGCACTCAGGGATAGGGTTGCACTTAGGGATAGGGTTGCACTTAGGGATAGGGTTGCACTTAGGGATAGGGTTGCACTTAGGGTTGCACTTAGGGATAGGGTTGACCTTAGGGTTGCACTTAGGGATAGGGTTGACCTTAGGGTTGCACTCAGGGTTGCACTCAGGGATAGGGTTGCACTTATGGATAGGGTTGCACTTAGGGATAGGGTTGCACTTAGGGATAGGGTTCCACTTAGGGTTGCACTTAGGGATAGGGTTGCACTCAGGGTTGCACTTAGGGATAGGGTTGCACTTAGGGATAGGGTTGCACTTAGGGATAGGGTTGCACTTAGGGATAGGGTTGCACTTACGGTTGCACTCAGGGTTGCACTTAGGGATAGGGTTGCACTTAGGGTTGCACTTAGGGATAGGGTTGCACTTAGGGTTGCACTTAGGGATAGGGTTGCACTTAGGGTTGCACTTAGGGATAGGGTTGCACTTAGGGATAGGGTTGCACTTAGGGATAGGGTTGCACTCAGGGTTGTACTTAGGGATAGGGTTGCACTTCGGGATAGGGTTGCACTTAGGGATAGGGTTGCACTTAGGGTTGCACTTACGGTTGCACTCAGGGTTGCACTTAGGGATAGGGTTGCACTTAGGGTTGCACTTAGGGATAGGGTTGCACTTAGGGTTGCACTTAGGGATAGGGTTGCACTTAGGGTTGCACTTAGGGATAGGGTTGCACTTAGGGATAGGGTTGCACTTAGGGATAGGGTTGCACTCAGGGTTGTACTTAGGGATAGGGTTGCACTTCGGGATAGGGTTGCACTTAGGGATAGGGTTGCACTTAGGGTTGCACTTACGGTTGCACTCAGGGTTGCACTTAGGGATAGGGTTGCACTTAGGGTTGCACTTAGGGATAGGGTTGCACTTAGGGTTGCACTTAGGGATAGGGTTGCACTTCGGGATAGGGTTGCACTTAGGGATAGGGTTGCACTTAGGGTTGCACTTACGGTTGCACTCAGGGTTGCACTTAGGGATAGGGTTGCACTTAGGGTTGCACTTAGGGATAGGGTTGCACTTAGGGTTGCACTTAGGGATAGGGTTGCACTTAGGGTTGCACTCGGTTGCACTCAGGGATAGGGTTGTACTTAGGGATAGGGTTGCACTTAGGGATAGGGTTGCACTTAGGGATAGGGTTGCACTTAGGGTTGCACTTAAGGATAGGGTTGCACTTAGGGTTGCACTTAGAGGTTGCACTTAGGGTTGCACTTAGGGATAGGGTTGCACTTAGGGTTGCACTTAGGGATAGGGTTGCACTTAGGGTTGCACTCAGGGTTGCACTCAGGGATAGGGTTGCACTTATGGATAGGGTTGCACTTAGGGATAGGGTTGCACTTAGGGATAGGGTTCCACTTAGGGTTGCACTTAGGGATAGGGTTGCACTTAGGGTTGCACTTAGGGTTGCACTTAGGGAAAGGGTTGCACTTAGGGTTGCATTTAGGGATAGGGTTGCACTTAGGGTTGCACTTAGGGATAGGGTTGCACTTAGGGTTGCACTCGGTTGCACTTAGGGATAGGGTTGCACTTAGGGATAGGGTTGCACTTAGGGTTGCACTTAGGGATAGGGTTGCACTTAGGGTTGCACTTAGGGTTGCACTCAGGGTTGTACTTAGGGTTTCACTTAGGGATAGGGTTGCACTTAGGGTTGCACTTAGGGATAGGGTTGCATTTAGGGTTGCACTCAGGGTTGCACTCAGGGATAGGGTTGCACTTAGGGATAGGGTTGCACTTAGGGTTGCACTTAGGGTTGCACTTAGGGTTGCATTTAGGGATAGGGTTGCACTTAGGGTTGCACTCAGGGTAGCACTCAGGGATAGGGTTGCACTTAGGGATAGGGTTGCACTTAGGGATAGGGTTGCACTTAGGGATAGGGTTCCACTTAGGGTTGCACTTAGGGATAGGGTTGCACTTAGGGTTGCACTTAGGGTTGCACTTAGGGTTGCACTTAGGGATAGGGTTGCACTTAGGGTTGCACTTAGGGATAGGGTTGCACTTAGGGTTGCACTTAGGGATAGGGTTGCACTTAGGGTTGCACTCAGGGTTGCACTTAGGGATAGGGTTGCACTTAGGGATAGGGTTGCACTTAGGGATAGGGTTGCACTTAGGGTTGCACTTAGGGATAGGGTTGCACTTACGGTTGCACTTAGGGTTGCACTTACGGTTGCACTTAGGGTTGCACTTAGGGATAGGGTTGCACTTAGGGTTGCACTTAGGGATAGGGTTGCACTTAGGGTTGCACTTAGGGTTGCACTTAGGGTTGCACTCAGGGTTGCACTCAGGGTTGCACTTAGGGATAGGGTTGCACTTAGGGATAGGGTTGCACTTAGGGATAGGGTTGCACTTAGGGATAGGGTTGCACTTAAGGATAGGGTTGCACTTAGGGATAGGGTTGCACTTAGGGTTGCACTTAGGGATAGGGTTGCACTTAGGGTTGCACTTAGGGATAGGGTTGCACTTAGGGTTGCACTTAGGGATAGGGTTGCACTTAGGGTTGCACTCAGGGTTGCACTTAGGGATAGGGTTGGACTTAGGGTTGCACTTAGCGATAGGGTTGCACTTAGGGTTGCACTTAGGGTTGCACTTAGGGATAGGGTTGCACTTAGGGTTGCACTTAGGGATAGGGTTGCACTTAGGGTTGCACTTAGGGATAGGGTTGCACTTAGGGTTGCACTTAGGGATAGGGTTGCACTTAGGGATAGGGTTGCACTTAGGGTTGCACTTACGGTTGCACTTAGGGTTGCACTTAGGGATAGGGTTGCACTTAGGGATAGGGTTGCACTTAGGGTTGCACTTAGGGATAGGGTTGCACTTAGGGTTGCACTTAGGGTTGCACTAAAGGTTGCACTAAGGGATAGGGTTGCACTTAGGGTTGCACTTAGGGATAGGGTTGCACTTAGGGTTGCACTTAGGGATAGGGTTGCACTTAGGGATAGGGTTGCACTTAGGGATAGGGTTGCACTTAGGGATAGGGTTGCACTTAGGGTTGCACTTATGGATAGGGTTGCACTTAGGGATAGGGTTGCACTTAGGGATAGGGTTGCACTTAGGGATAGGGTTGCACTTAGGGTTGCACTTAGGGTTGCACTTAGGGATAGGGTTGCACTTAGGGATAGGGTTGCACTTAGGGTTGCACTTACGGTTGCACTTAGGGTTGCACTTAGGGATAGGGTTGCACTTAGGGATAGGGTTGCACTTAGGGATAGGGTTGCACTTAGGGTTGCACTTAGGGATAGGGTTGCACTTAGGGTTGCACTTAGGGTTGCACTAAAGGTTGCACTAAGGGATAGGGTTGCACTTAGGGTTGCACTTAGGGATAGGGTTGCACTTAGGGTTGCACTTAGGGATAGGGTTGCACTTAGGGTTGCACTCAGGGTTGCACTTAGGGATAGGGTTGCACTTAGGGATAGGGTTGCACTTAGGGTTGCACTTAGGGATAGGGTTGCACTTAGGGATAGGGTTGCACTTAGGGATAGGGTTGCACTTAGGGATAGGGTTGCACTTAGGGTTGCACTTATGGATAGGGTTGCACTTAGGGATAGGGTTGCACTTAGGGATAGGGTTGCACTTAGGGTTGCACTTAGGGTTGCACTTAGGGTTGCACTTAGGGTTGCACTCAGGGTTGCACTCAGGGATAGGGTTGCACTTAGGGATAGGGTTGCACTTAGGGATAGGGTTGCACTTAGGGATAGGGTTGCACTTAGGGTTGCACTTAGGGTTGCACTTAGGGTTGCATTTAGGGATAGGGTTGCACTTAGGGTTGCACTCAGGGTAGCACTCAGGGATAGGGTTGCACTTAGGGATAGGGTTGCACTTAGGGATAGGGTTGCACTTAGGGATAGGGTTCCACTTAGGGTTGCACTTAGGGATAGGGTTGCACTTAGGGTTGCACTTAGGGTTGCACTTAGGGTTGCACTTAGGGATAGGGTTGCACTTAGGGTTGCACTTAGGGATAGGGTTGCACTTAGGGTTGCACTTAGGGATAGGGTTGCACTTAGGGTTGCACTCAGGGTTGCACTTAGGGATAGGGTTGCACTTAGGGATAGGGTTGCACTTAGGGATAGGGTTGCACTTAGGGTTGCACTTAGAGATAGGGTTGCACTTAGGGTTGCACTTAGGGATAGGGTTGCACTTACGGTTGCACTTAGGGTTGCACTTACGGTTGCACTTAGGGTTGCACTTAGGGATAGGGTTGCACTTAGGGTTGCACTTAGGGATAGGGTTGCACTTAGGGTTGCACTTAGGGTTGCACTCAGGGTTGCACTCAGGGTTGCACTTAGGGATAGGGTTGCACTTAGGGATAGGGTTGCACTTAGGGATAGGGTTGCACTTAGGGATAGGGTTGCACTTAAGGATAGGGTTGCACTTAGGGATAGGGTTGCACTTAGGGTTGCACTTAGGGATAGGGTTGCACTTAGGGTTGCACTTAGGGATAGGGTTGCATTTAGGGTTGCACTTAGGGATAGGGTTACACTTAGGGTTGCACTCAGGGTTGCACTTAGGGATAGGGTTGGACTTAGGGTTGCACTTAGAGATAGGGTTGCACTTAGGGTTGCACTTAGGGTTGCACTTAGGGATAGGGTTGCACTTAGGGTTGCACTTAGGGATAGGGTTGCACTTAGGGTTGCACTTAGGGATAGGGTTGCACTTAGGGTTGCACTTAGGGATAGGGTTGCACTTAGGGATAGGGTTGCACTTAGGGTTGCACTTACGGTTGCACTTAGGGTTGCACTTAGGGATAGGGTTGCACTTAGGGATAGGGTTGCACTTAGGGTTGCATTTAGGGATAGGGTTGCACTTAGGGTTGCACTTAGGGTTGCACTAAAGGTTGCACTAAGGGATAGGGTTGCACTTAGGGTTGCACTTAGGGATAGGGTTGCACTTAGGGTTGCACTTAGGGATAGGGTTGCACTTAGGGTTGCACTCAGGGTTGCACTTAGGGATAGGGTTGCACTTAGGGATAGGGTTGCACTTAGGGTTGCACTTAGGGATAGGGTTGCACTTAGGGATAGGGTTGCACTTAGGGATAGGGTTGCACTTAGGGATAGGGTTGCACTTAGGGTTGCACTTATGGATAGGGTTGCACTTAGGGATAGGGTTGCACTTAGGGTTGCACTTAGGGATAGGGTTGCACTTAGGGATAGGGTTGCACTTAGGGATACGGTTGCACTTAGGGATAGGGTTGCACTTAGGGTTGCACTTAGGGTTGCACTTAGGGATAGGGTTGCACTTAGGGATAGGGTTGCACTTAGGGTTGCACTTACGGTTGCACTTAGGGTTGCACTTAGGGATAGGGTTGCACTTAGGGATAGGGTTGCACTTAGGGATAGGGTTGCACTTAGGGTTGCACTTAGGGATAGGGTTGCACTTAGGGTTGCACTTAGGGTTGCACTAAAGGTTGCACTAAGGGATAGGGTTGCACTTAGGGTTGCACTTAGGGATAGGGTTGCACTTAGGGTTGCACTCAGGGTTGCACTTAGGGATAGGGTTGCACTTAGGGATAGGGTTGCACTTAGGGTTGCACTTAGGGATAGGGTTGCACTTAGGGATAGGGTTGCACTTAGGGATAGGGTTGCACTTAGGGATAGGGTTGCACTTAGGGTTGCACTTATGGATAGGGTTGCACTTAGGGATAGGGTTGCACTTAGGGTTGCACTTAGGGATAGGGTTGCACTTAGGGATAGGGTTGCACTTAGGGATAGGGTTGCACTTAGGGATAGGGTTGCACTTAGGGTTGCACTTAGGGTTGCACTTAGGATTGCACTTAGGGATAGGGTTGCACTTAGGGATAGGGTTGCACTTAGGGATAGGGTTGCACTCAGGGATAGGGTTGCACTTAGGGAAAGGGTTGCACTTAGGGATAGGGTTGCACTTAGGGTTGCACTTAGGGTTGCACTTAGGGTTGCACTTAGGGTTGCACTTAGGGATAGGGTTGCACTTAGGGTTGCACTTAGGGATAGGGTTGCACTTAGGGTTGCACTTAGGGTTGCACTTAGGGATAGGGTTGCACTTAGGGTTGCATTTAGGGATAGGGTTGCACTTAGGGTTGCACTTAGGGATAGGGTTGCACTTAGGGTTGCACTCAGGGTTGCACTTAGGGATAGGGTTGCACTTAGGGATAGGGTTGCACTTAGGGTTGCACTTAGAGATAGGGTTGCACTCAGGGATAGGGTTGCACTTAGGGATAGGGTTGCACTTAGGGTTGCACTTACGGTTGCACTCAGGGTTGCACTTAGGGATAGGGTTGCACTTAGGGTTGCACTTAGGGATAGGGTTGCACTTAGGGTTGCACTTAGGGATAGGGTTGCACTTCGGGATAGGGTTGCACTTAGGGATAGGGTTGCACTTAGGGTTGCACTTACGGTTGCACTCAGGGTTGCACTTAGGGATAGGGTTGCACTTAGGGTTGCACTTAGGGATAGGGTTGCACTTAGGGTTGCACTTAGGGATAGGGTTGCACTTAGGGTTGCACTCGGTTGCACTCAGGGATAGGGTTGCACTTAGGGATAGGGTTGCACTTAGGGATAGGGTTGCACTTAGGGATAGGGTTGCACTTAGGGTTGCACTTAAGGATAGGGTTGCACTTAGGGTTGCACTTAGAGGTTGCACTTAGGGTTGCACTTAGGGATAGGGTTGCACTTAGGGTTGCACTTAGGGATAGGGTTGCACTTAGGGTTGCACTCAGGGTTGCACTCAGGGATAGGGTTGCACTTATGGATAGGGTTGCACTTAGGGATAGGGTTGCACTTAGGGATAGGGTTCCACTTAGGGTTGCACTTAGGGATAGGGTTGCACTTAGGGTTGCACTTAGGGTTGCACTTAGGGAAAGGGTTGCACTTAGGGTTGCATTTAGGGATAGGGTTGCACTTAGGGTTGCACTTAGGGATAGGGTTGCACTTAGGGTTGCACTCGGTTGCACTTAGGGATAGGGTTGCACTTAGGGATAGGGTTGCACTTAGGGTTGCACTTAGAGATAGGGTTGCACTCAGGGATAGGGTTGCACTTAGGGATAGGGTTGCACTTAGGGTTGCACTTATGGTTGCACTTAGGGATAGGGTTGCACTTAGGGTTGCACTTAGGGATAGGGTTGCACTTAGGGTTGCACTCAGGGTTGTACTTAGGGTTTCACTTAGGGATAGGGTTGCACTTAGGGTTGCACTTAGGGATAGGGTTGCACTTAGGGTTGCACTCAGGGTTGCACTCAGGGATAGGGTTGCACTTAGGGATAGGGTTGCACTTAGGGATAGGGTTGCACTTAGGGTTGCACTTAGGGTTGCACTTAGGGTTGCATTTAGGGATAGGGTTGCACTTAGGGTTGCACTCAGGGTAGCACTCAGGGATAGGGTTGCACTTAGGGATAGGGTTGCACTTAGGGATAGGGTTGCACTTAGGGATAGGGTTCCACTTAGGGTTGCACTTAGGGATAGGGTTGCACTTAGGGTTGCACTTAGGGTTGCACTTAGGGTTGCACTTAGGGATAGGGTTGCACTTAGGGTTGCACTTAGGGATAGGGTTGCACTTAGGGTTGCACTTAGGGATAGGGTTGCACTTAGGGTTGCACTCAGGGTTGCACTTAGGGATAGGGTTGCACTTAGGGATAGGGTTGCACTTAGGGATAGGGTTGCACTTAGGGTTGCACTTAGAGATAGGGTTGCACTTAGGGTTGCACTTAGGGATAGGGTTGCACTTAGGGATAGGGTTGCACTTAGGGATAGGGTTGCACTTACGGTTGCACTTAGGGTTGCATTTAGGCATAGGGTTGCACTTAGGGTTGCACTTAGGGATAGGGTTGCACTTAGGGTTGCATTTAGGGATAGGGTTGCACTTAGGGTTGCACTTAGGGATAGGGTTGCACTTAGGGTTGCACTCAGGGTTGCACTTAGGGATAGGGTTGCACTTAGGGATAGGGTTGCACTTAGGGTTGCACTTAGAGATAGGGTTGCACTCAGGGATAGGGTTGCACTTAGGGATAGGGTTGCACTTAGGGTTGCACTTACGGTTGCACTCAGGGTTGCACTTAGGGATAGGGTTGCACTTAGGGTTGCACTTAGGGATAGGGTTGCACTTAGGGTTGCACTTAGGGATAGGGTTGCACTTCGGGATAGGGTTGCACTTAGGGATAGGGTTGCACTTAGGGTTGCACTTACGGTTGCACTCAGGGTTGCACTTAGGGATAGGGTTGCACTTAGGGTTGCACTTAGGGATAGGGTTGCACTTAGGGTTGCACTTAGGGATAGGGTTGCACTTAGGGTTGCACTCGGTTGCACTCAGGGATAGGGTTGCACTTAGGGATAGGGTTGCACTTAGGGATAGGGTTGCACTTAGGGATAGGGTTGCACTTAGGGTTGCACTTAAGGATAGGGTTGCACTTAGGGTTGCACTTAGAGGTTGCACTTAGGGTTGCACTTAGGGATAGGGTTGCACTTAGGGTTGCACTTAGGGATAGGGTTGCACTTAGGGTTGCACTCAGGGTTGCACTCAGGGATAGGGTTGCACTTATGGATAGGGTTGCACTTAGGGATAGGGTTGCACTTAGGGATAGGGTTCCACTTAGGGTTGCACTTAGGGATAGGGTTGCACTTAGGGTTGCACTTAGGGTTGCACTTAGGGAAAGGGTTGCACTTAGGGTTGCATTTAGGGATAGGGTTGCACTTAGGGTTGCACTTAGGGATAGGGTTGCACTTAGGGTTGCACTCGGTTGCACTTAGGGATAGGGTTGCACTTAGGGATAGGGTTGCACTTAGGGTTGCACTTAGAGATAGGGTTGCACTCAGGGATAGGGTTGCACTTAGGGATAGGGTTGCACTTAGGGTTGCACTTATGGTTGCACTTAGGGATAGGGTTGCACTTAGGGTTGCACTTAGGGATAGGGTTGCACTTAGGGTTGCACTTAGGGTTGCACTCAGGGTTGTACTTAGGGTTTCACTTAGGGATAGGGTTGCACTTAGGGTTGCACTTAGGGATAGGGTTGCACTTAGGGTTGCACTCAGGGTTGCACTCAGGGATAGGGTTGCACTTAGGGATAGGGTTGCACTTAGGGATAGGGTTGCACTTAGGGTTGCACTTAGGGTTGCACTTAGGGTTGCATTTAGGGATAGGGTTGCACTTAGGGTTGCACTCAGGGTAGCACTCAGGGATAGGGTTGCACTTAGGGATAGGGTTGCACTTAGGGATAGGGTTGCACTTAGGGATAGGGTTCCACTTAGGGTTGCACTTAGGGATAGGGTTGCACTTAGGGTTGCACTTAGGGTTGCACTTAGGGTTGCACTTAGGGATAGGGTTGCACTTAGGGATAGGGTTGCACTTAGGGTTGCACTTAGGGATAGGGTTGCACTTAGGGTTGCACTCAGGGTTGCACTTAGGGATAGGGTTGCACTTAGGGATAGGGTTGCACTTAGGGATAGGGTTGCACTTAGGGTTGCACTTAGAGATAGGGTTGCACTTAGGGTTGCACTTAGGGATAGGGTTGCACTTAGGGATAGGGTTGCACTTAGGGATAGGGTTGCACTTACGGTTGCACTTAGGGTTGCACTTACGGTTGCACTTAGGGTTGCACTTAGGGATAGGGTTGCACTTAGGGTTGCACTTAGGGATAGGGTTGCACTTAGGGTTGCACTTAGGGTTGCACTTAGGGTTGCACTCAGGGTTGCACTCAGGGTTGCACTTAGGGATAGGGTTGCACTTAGGGATAGGGTTGCACTTAGGGATAGGGTTGCACTTAGGGATAGGGTTGCACTTAAGGATAGGGTTGCACTTAGGGATAGGGTTGCACTTAGGGTTGCACTTAGGGATAGGGTTGCACTTAGGGTTGCACTTAGGGATAGGGTTGCACTTAGGGTTGCACTTAGGGATAGGGTTGCACTTAGGGTTGCACTCAGGGTTGCACTTAGGGATAGGGTTGGACTTAGGGTTGCACTTAGAGATAGGGTTGCACTTAGGGTTGCACTTAGGGTTGCACTTAGGGATAGGGTTGCACTTAGGGTTGCACTTAGGGATAGGGTTGCACTTAGGGTTGCACTTAGGGATAGGGTTGCACTTAGGGTTGCACTTAGGGATAGGGTTGCACTTAGGGATAGGGTTGCACTTAGGGTTGCACTTACGGTTGCACTTAGGGTTGCACTTAGGGATAGGGTTGCACTTAGGGATAGGGTTGCACTTAGGGTTGCACTTAGGGATAGGGTTGCACTTAGGGTTGCACTTAGGGTTGCACTAAAGGTTGCACTAAGGGATAGGGTTGCACTTAGGGTTGCACTTAGGGATAGGGTTGCACTTAGGGTTGCACTTAGGGATAGGGTTGCACTTAGGGTTGCACTCAGGGTTGCACTTAGGGATAGGGTTGCACTTAGGGATAGGGTTGCACTTAGGGTTGCACTTAGGGATAGGGTTGCACTTAGGGATAGGGTTGCACTTAGGGATAGGGTTGCACTTAGGGATAGGGTTGCACTTAGGGTTGCACTTATGGATAGGGTTGCACTTAGAGATAGGGTTGCACTTAGGGTTGCACTTAGGGATAGGGTTGCACTTAGGGATAGGGTTGCACTTAGGGATAGGGTTGCACTTAGGGATAGGGTTGCACTTAGGGTTGCACTTAGGGATAGGGTTGCACTTAGGGTTGCACTTAGGGTTGCACTCAGGGTTGCACTTAGGGTTTCACTTAGGGATAGGGTTGCACTTAGGGTTGCACTTAGGGATAGGGTTGCACTTAGGGTTGCACTCAGGGTTGCACTCAGGGATAGGGTTGCACTTAGGGATAGGGTTGCACTTAGGGATAGGGTTGCACTTAGGGTTGCACTTAGGGTTGCACTTAGGGATAGGGTTGCACTTAGGGTTGCACTCAGGGTAGCACTCAGGGATAGGGTTGCACTTAGGGATAGGGTTGCACTTAGGGATAGGGTTGCACTTAGGGATAGGGTTGCACTTAGGGTTGCACTTAGGGATAGGGTTGACCTTAGGGTTGCACTTAGGGATAGGGTTGACCTTAGGGTTGCACTCAGGGTTGCACTCAGGGATAGGGTTGCACTTATGGATAGGGTTGCACTTAGGGATAGGGTTGCACTTAGGGATAGGGTTCCACTTAGGGTTGCACTTAGGGATAGGGTTGCACTCAGGGTTGCACTTAGGGATAGGGTTGCACTTAGGGATAGGGTTGCACTTAGGGATAGGGTTGCACTTACGGTTGCACTCAGGGTTGCACTTAGGGATAGGGTTGCACTTAGGGTTGCACTTAGGGATAGGGTTGCACTTAGGGTTGCACTTAGGGATAGGGTTGCACTTAGGGTTGCACTTAGGGATAGGGTTGCACTTAGGGATAGGGTTGCACTTAGGGATAGGGTTGCACTCAGGGTTGTACTTAGGGATAGGGTTGCACTTCGGGATAGGGTTGCACTTAGGGATAGGGTTGCACTTAGGGTTGCACTTACGGTTGCACTCAGGGTTGCACTTAGGGATAGGGTTGCACTTAGGGTTGCACTTAGGGATAGGGTTGCACTTAGGGTTGCACTTAGGGATAGGGTTGCACTTCGGGATAGGGTTGCACTTAGGGATAGGGTTGCACTTAGGGTTGCACTTACGGTTGCACTCAGGGTTGCACTTAGGGATAGGGTTGCACTTAGGGTTGCACTTAGGGATAGGGTTGCACTTAGGGTTGCACTTAGGGATAGGGTTGCACTTAGGGTTGCACTCGGTTGCACTCAGGGATAGGGTTGCACTTAGGGATAGGGTTGCACTTAGGGATAGGGTTGCACTTAGGGATAGGGTTGCACTTAGGGTTGCACTTAAGGATAGGGTTGCACTTAGGGTTGCACTTAGAGGTTGCACTTAGGGTTGCACTTAGGGATAGGGTTGCACTTAGGGTTGCACTTAGGGATAGGGTTGCACTTAGGGTTGCACTCAGGGTTGCACTCAGGGATAGGGTTGCACTTATGGATAGGGTTGCACTTAGGGATAGGGTTGCACTTAGGGATAGGGTTCCACTTAGGGTTGCACTTAGGGATAGGGTTGCACTTAGGGTTGCACTTAGGGTTGCACTTAGGGAAAGGGTTGCACTTAGGGTTGCATTTAGGGATAGGGTTGCACTTAGGGTTGCACTTAGGGATAGGGTTGCACTTAGGGTTGCACTCGGTTGCACTTAGGGATAGGGTTGCACTTAGGGATAGGGTTGCACTTAGGGTTGCACTTAGAGATAGGGTTGCACTCAGGGATAGGGTTGCACTTAGGGATAGGGTTGCACTTAGGGTTGCACTTATGGTTGCACTTAGGGATAGGGTTGCACTTAGGGTTGCACTTAGGGATAGGGTTGCACTTAGGGTTGCACTTAGGGTTGCACTCAGGGTTGTACTTAGGGTTTCACTTAGGGATAGGGTTGCACTTAGGGTTGCACTTAGGGATAGGGTTGCATTTAGGGTTGCACTCAGGGTTGCACTCAGGGATAGGGTTGCACTTAGGGATAGGGTTGCACTTAGGGTTGCACTTAGGGTTGCACTTAGGGTTGCATTTAGGGATAGGGTTGCACTTAGGGTTGCACTCAGGGTAGCACTCAGGGATAGGGTTGCACTTAGGGATAGGGTTGCACTTAGGGATAGGGTTGCACTTAGGGATAGGGTTCCACTTAGGGTTGCACTTAGGGATAGGGTTGCACTTAGGGTTGCACTTAGGGTTGCACTTAGGGTTGCACTTAGGGATAGGGTTGCACTTAGGGTTGCACTTAGGGATAGGGTTGCACTTAGGGTTGCACTTAGGGATAGGGTTGCACTTAGGGTTGCACTCAGGGTTGCACTTAGGGATAGGGTTGCACTTAGGGATAGGGTTGCACTTAGGGATAG
Organism: Ranitomeya imitator; assembly: GCF_032444005.1. Lineage (NCBI taxonomy): Eukaryota > Metazoa > Chordata > Amphibia > Anura > Dendrobatidae > Ranitomeya > Ranitomeya imitator. The sequence goes on from NC_091283.1 coordinate 473,431,580, forward strand.
GGTTGCACTTAGGGTTGCACTTAGGGATAGGGTTGCACTTACGGTTGCACTTAGGGTTGCACTTACGGTTGCACTTAGGGTTGCACTTAGGGATAGGGTTGCACTTAGGGTTGCACTTAGGGATAGGGTTGCACTTAGGGTTGCACTTAGGGTTGCACTTAGGGTTGCACTCAGGGTTGCACTCAGGGTTGCACTTAGGGATAGGGTTGCACTTAGGGATAGGGTTGCACTTAGGGATAGGGTTGCACTTAGGGATAGGGTTGCACTTAAGGATAGGGTTGCACTTAGGGATAGGGTTGCACTTAGGGTTGCACTTAGGGATAGGGTTGCACTTAGGGTTGCACTTAGGGATAGGGTTGCACTTAGGGTTGCACTTAGGGATAGGGTTGCACTTAGGGTTGCACTCAGGGTTGCACTTAGGGATAGGGTTGGACTTAGGGTTGCACTTAGCGATAGGGTTGCACTTAGGGTTGCACTTAGGGTTGCACTTAGGGATAGGGTTGCACTTAGGGTTGCACTTAGGGATAGGGTTGCACTTAGGGTTGCACTTAGGGATAGGGTTGCACTTAGGGTTGCACTTAGGGATAGGGTTGCACTTAGGGATAGGGTTGCACTTAGGGTTGCACTTACGGTTGCACTTAGGGTTGCACTTAGGGATAGGGTTGCACTTAGGGATAGGGTTGCACTTAGGGTTGCACTTAGGGATAGGGTTGCACTTAGGGTTGCACTTAGGGTTGCACTAAAGGTTGCACTAAGGGATAGGGTTGCACTTAGGGTTGCACTTAGGGATAGGGTTGCACTTAGGGTTGCACTTAGGGATAGGGTTGCACTTAGGGATAGGGTTGCACTTAGGGATAGGGTTGCACTTAGGGATAGGGTTGCACTTAGGGTTGCACTTATGGATAGGGTTGCACTTAGGGATAGGGTTGCACTTAGGGATAGGGTTGCACTTAGGGATAGGGTTGCACTTAGGGTTGCACTTAGGGTTGCACTTAGGGATAGGGTTGCACTTAGGGATAGGGTTGCACTTAGGGTTGCACTTACGGTTGCACTTAGGGTTGCACTTAGGGATAGGGTTGCACTTAGGGATAGGGTTGCACTTAGGGATAGGGTTGCACTTAGGGTTGCACTTAGGGATAGGGTTGCACTTAGGGTTGCACTTAGGGTTGCACTAAAGGTTGCACTAAGGGATAGGGTTGCACTTAGGGATAGGGTTGCACTTAGGGTTGCACTTAGGGTTGCACTTAGGGATAGGGTTGCACTTAGGGATAGGGTTGCACTTAGGGTTGCACTTACGGTTGCACTTAGGGTTGCACTTAGGGATAGGGTTGCACTTAGGGATAGGGTTGCACTTAGGGATAGGGTTGCACTTAGGGTTGCACTTAGGGATAGGGTTGCACTTAGGGTTGCACTTAGGGTTGCACTAAAGGTTGCACTAAGGGATAGGGTTGCACTTAGGGTTGCACTTAGGGATAGGGTTGCACTTAGGGTTGCACTTAGGGATAGGGTTGCACTTAGGGTTGCACTCAGGGTTGCACTTAGGGATAGGGTTGCACTTAGGGATAGGGTTGCACTTAGGGTTGCACTTAGGGATAGGGTTGCACTTAGGGATAGGGTTGCACTTAGGGATAGGGTTGCACTTAGGGATAGGGTTGCACTTAGGGTTGCACTTATGGATAGGGTTGCACTTAGGGATAGGGTTGCACTTAGGGATAGGGTTGCACTTAGGGTTGCACTTAGGGTTGCACTTAGGGTTGCACTTAGGGATAGGGTTGCACTTAGGGTTGCACTCAGGGTTGCACTCAGGGATAGGGTTGCACTTAGGGATAGGGTTGCACTTAGGGATAGGGTTGCACTTAGGGATAGGGTTGCACTTAGGGTTGCACTTAGGGTTGCACTTAGGGTTGCATTTAGGGATAGGGTTGCACTTAGGGTTGCACTCAGGGTAGCACTCAGGGATAGGGTTGCACTTAGGGATAGGGTTGCACTTAGGGATAGGGTTGCACTTAGGGATAGGGTTCCACTTAGGGTTGCACTTAGGGATAGGGTTGCACTTAGGGTTGCACTTAGGGTTGCACTTAGGGTTGCACTTAGGGATAGGGTTGCACTTAGGGTTGCACTTAGGGATAGGGTTGCACTTAGGGTTGCACTTAGGGATAGGGTTGCACTTAGGGTTGCACTCAGGGTTGCACTTAGGGATAGGGTTGCACTTAGGGATAGGGTTGCACTTAGGGATAGGGTTGCACTTAGGGTTGCACTTAGAGATAGGGTTGCACTTAGGGTTGCACTTAGGGATAGGGTTGCACTTACGGTTGCACTTAGGGTTGCACTTACGGTTGCACTTAGGGTTGCACTTAGGGATAGGGTTGCACTTAGGGTTGCACTTAGGGATAGGGTTGCACTTAGGGTTGCACTTAGGGTTGCACTCAGGGTTGCACTCAGGGTTGCACTTAGGGATAGGGTTGCACTTAGGGATAGGGTTGCACTTAGGGATAGGGTTGCACTTAGGGATAGGGTTGCACTTAAGGATAGGGTTGCACTTAGGGATAGGGTTGCACTTAGGGTTGCACTTAGGGATAGGGTTGCACTTAGGGTTGCACTTAGGGATAGGGTTGCATTTAGGGTTGCACTTAGGGATAGGGTTACACTTAGGGTTGCACTCAGGGTTGCACTTAGGGATAGGGTTGGACTTAGGGTTGCACTTAGAGATAGGGTTGCACTTAGGGTTGCACTTAGGGTTGCACTTAGGGATAGGGTTGCACTTAGGGTTGCACTTAGGGATAGAGTTGCACTTAGGGTTGCACTTAGGGATAGGGTTGCACTTAGGGTTGCACTTAGGGATAGGGTTGCACTTAGGGATAGGGTTGCACTTAGGGTTGCACTTACGGTTGCACTTAGGGTTGCACTTAGGGATAGGGTTGCACTTAGGGATAGGGTTGCACTTAGGGTTGCACTTAGGGATAGGGTTGCACTTAGGGTTGCACTTAGGGTTGCACTAAAGGTTGCACTAAGGGATAGGGTTGCACTTAGGGTTGCACTTAGGGATAGGGTTGCACTTAGGGTTGCACTTAGGGATAGGGTTGCACTTAGGGTTGCACTCAGGGTTGCACTTAGGGATAGGGTTGCACTTAGGGATAGGGTTGCACTTAGGGTTGCACTTAGGGATAGGGTTGCACTTAGGGATAGGGTTGCACTTAGGGATAGGGTTGCACTTAGGGATAGGGTTGCACTTAGGGTTGCACTTATGGATAGGGTTGCACTTAGGGATAGGGTTGCACTTAGGGTTGCACTTAGGGATAGGGTTGCACTTAGGGATAGGGTTGCACTTAGGGATACGGTTGCACTTAGGGATAGGGTTGCACTTAGGGTTGCACTTAGGGTTGCACTTAGGGATAGGGTTGCACTTAGGGATAGGGTTGCACTTAGGGTTGCACTTACGGTTGCACTTAGGGTTGCACTTAGGGATAGGGTTGCACTTAGGGATAGGGTTGCACTTAGGGATAGGGTTGCACTTAGGGTTGCACTTAGGGATAGGGTTGCACTTAGGGTTGCACTTAGGGTTGCACTAAAGGTTGCACTAAGGGATAGGGTTGCACTTAGGGTTGCACTTAGGGATAGGGTTGCACTTAGGGTTGCACTCAGGGTTGCACTTAGGGATAGGGTTGCACTTAGGGATAGGGTTGCACTTAGGGTTGCACTTAGGGATAGGGTTGCACTTAGGGATAGGGTTGCACTTAGGGATAGGGTTGCACTTAGGGATAGGGTTGCACTTAGGGTTGCACTTATGGATAGGGTTGCACTTAGGGATAGGGTTGCACTTAGGGTTGCACTTAGGGATAGGGTTGCACTTAGGGATAGGGTTGCACTTAGGGATAGGGTTGCACTTAGGGATAGGGTTGCACTTAGGGTTGCACTTAGGGTTGCACTTAGGATTGCACTTAGGGATAGGGTTGCACTTAGGGATAGGGTTGCACTTAGGGATAGGGTTGCACTCAGGGATAGGGTTGCACTTAGGGATAGGGTTGCACTTAGGGATAGGGTTGCACTTAGGGTTGCACTTAGGGTTGCACTTAGGGTTGCACTTAGGGTTGCACTTAGGGATAGGGTTGCACTTAGGGTTGCACTTAGGGATAGGGTTGCACTTAGGGTTGCACTTAGGGTTGCACTTAGGGATAGGGTTGCACTTAGGGTTGCACTCAGGGTTGCACTTAGGGATAGGGTTGCACTTAGGGATAGGGTTGCACTTAGGGTTGCACTTAGAGATAGGGTTGCACTCAGGGATAGGGTTGCACTTAGGGATAGGGTTGCACTTAGGGTTGCACTTACGGTTGCACTCAGGGTTGCACTTAGGGATAGGGTTGCACTTAGGGTTGCACTTAGGGATAGGGTTGCACTTAGGGTTGCACTTAGGGATAGGGTTGCACTTCGGGATAGGGTTGCACTTAGGGATAGGGTTGCACTTAGGGTTGCACTTACGGTTGCACTCAGGGTTGCACTTAGGGATAGGGTTGCACTTAGGGTTGCACTTAGGGATAGGGTTGCACTTAGGGTTGCACTTAGGGATAGGGTTGCACTTAGGGTTGCACTCGGTTGCACTCAGGGATAGGGTTGCACTTAGGGATAGGGTTGCACTTAGGGATAGGGTTGCACTTAGGGATAGGGTTGCACTTAGGGTTGCACTTAAGGATAGGGTTGCACTTAGGGTTGCACTTAGAGGTTGCACTTAGGGTTGCACTTAGGGATAGGGTTGCACTTAGGGTTGCACTTAGGGATAGGGTTGCACTTAGGGTTGCACTCAGGGTTGCACTCAGGGATAGGGTTGCACTTATGGATAGGGTTGCACTTAGGGATAGGGTTGCACTTAGGGATAGGGTTCCACTTAGGGTTGCACTTAGGGATAGGGTTGCACTTAGGGTTGCACTTAGGGTTGCACTTAGGGAAAGGGTTGCACTTAGGGTTGCATTTAGGGATAGGGTTGCACTTAGGGTTGCACTTAGGGATAGGGTTGCACTTAGGGTTGCACTCGGTTGCACTTAGGGATAGGGTTGCACTTAGGGATAGGGTTGCACTTAGGGTTGCACTTAGAGATAGGGTTGCACTCAGGGATAGGGTTGCACTTAGGGATAGGGTTGCACTTAGGGTTGCACTTATGGTTGCACTTAGGGATAGGGTTGCACTTAGGGTTGCACTTAGGGATAGGGTTGCACTTAGGGTTGCACTTAGGGTTGCACTCAGGGTTGTACTTAGGGTTTCACTTAGGGATAGGGTTGCACTTAGGGTTGCACTTAGGGATAGGGTTGCACTTAGGGTTGCACTCAGGGTTGCACTCAGGGATAGGGTTGCACTTAGGGATAGGGTTGCACTTAGGGATAGGGTTGCACTTAGGGTTGCACTTAGGGTTGCACTTAGGGTTGCATTTAGGGATAGGGTTGCACTTAGGGTTGCACTCAGGGTAGCACTCAGGGATAGGGTTGCACTTAGGGATAGGGTTGCACTTAGGGATAGGGTTGCACTTAGGGATAGGGTTCCACTTAGGGTTGCACTTAGGGATAGGGTTGCACTTAGGGTTGCACTTAGGGTTGCACTTAGGGATAGGGTTGCACTTAGGGTTGCACTTAGGGATAGGGTTGCACTTAGGGTTGCACTTAGGGATAGGGTTGCACTTAGGGTTGCACTCAGGGTTGCACTTAGGGATAGGGTTGCACTTAGGGATAGGGTTGCACTTAGGGATAGGGTTGCACTTAGGGTTGCACTTAGAGATAGGGTTGCACTTAGGGTTGCACTTAGGGATAGGGTTGCACTTAGGGATAGGGTTGCACTTAGGGATAGGGTTGCACTTACGGTTGCACTTAGGGTTGCACTTACGGTTGCACTTAGGGTTGCACTTAGGGATAGGGTTGCACTTAGGGTTGCACTTAGGGATAGGGTTGCACTTAGGGTTGCACTTAGGGTTGCACTTAGGGTTGCACTCAGGGTTGCACTCAGGGTTGCACTTAGGGATAGGGTTGCACTTAGGGATAGGGTTGCACTTAGGGTTGCACTTAGGGTTGCACTTAGGGTTGCACTTAGGGATAGGGTTGCACTTAGGGTTGCACTTAGGGATAGGGTTGCACTTAGGGTTGCACTTAGGGATAGGGTTGCACTTAGGGATAGGGTTGCACTTAGGGTTGCACTTAGGGATAGGGTTGCACTTAGGGTTGCACTTAGGGATAGGGTTGCACTTAGGGTTGCACTTAGGGATAGGGTTGCACTTAGGGTTGCACTTAGGGATAGGGTTGCACTTAGGGTTGCACTCAGGGTTGCACTTAGGGATAGGGTTGGACTTAGGGTTGCACTTAGAGATAGGGTTGCACTTAGGGTTGCACTTAGGGATAGGGTTGCACTTAGGGTTGCACTTAGGGATAGGGTTGCACTTAGGGTTGCACTTAGGGATAGGGTTGCACTTAGGGTTGCACTTAGGGATAGGGTTGCACTTAGGGATAGGGTTGCACTTAGGGTTGCACTTACGGTTGCACTTAGGGTTGCACTTAGGGATAGGGTTGCACTTAGGGATAGGGTTGCACTTAGGGTTGCACTTAGGGATAGGGTTGCACTTAGGGTTGCACTTAGGGTTGCACTAAAGGTTGCACTAAGGGATAGGGTTGCACTTAGGGTTGCACTTAGGGATAGGGTTGCACTTAGGGTTGCACTTAGGGATAGGGTTGCACTTAGGGTTGCACTCAGGGTTGCACTTAGGGATAGGGTTGCACTTAGGGATAGGGTTGCACTTAGGGTTGCACTTAGGGATAGGGTTGCACTTAGGGATAGGGTTGCACTTAGGGATAGGGTTGCACTTAGGGATAGGGTTGCACTTAGGGTTGCACTTATGGATAGGGTTGCACTTAGAGATAGGGTTGCACTTAGGGTTGCACTTAGGGATAGGGTTGCACTTAGGGATAGGGTTGCACTTAGGGATAGGGTTGCACTTAGGGTTGCACTTAGGGATAGGGTTGCACTTAGGGTTGCACTTAGGGTTGCACTCAGGGTTGCACTTAGGGTTTCACTTAGGGATAGGGTTGCACTTAGGGTTGCACTTAGGGATAGGGTTGCACTTAGGGTTGCACTCAGGGTTGCACTCAGGGATAGGGTTGCACTTAGGGATAGGGTTGCACTTAGGGATAGGGTTGCACTTAGGGTTGCACTTAGGGTTGCACTTAGGGATAGGGTTGCACTTAGGGTTGCACTCAGGGTAGCACTCAGGGATAGGGTTGCACTTAGGGATAGGGTTGCACTTAGGGATAGGGTTGCACTTAGGGATAGGGTTGCACTTAGGGATAGGGTTGCACTTAGGGATAGGGTTGCACTTAGGGTTGCACTTAGGGATAGGGTTGACCTTAGGGTTGCACTCAGGGTTGCACTCAGGGATAGGGTTGCACTTATGGATAGGGTTGCACTTAGGGATAGGGTTGCACTTAGGGATAGGGTTCCACTTAGGGTTGCACTTAGGGATAGGGTTGCACTCAGGGTTGCACTTAGGAATAGGGTTGCACTTAGGGATAGGGTTGCACTTAGGGATAGGGTTGCACTTAGGGATAGGGTTGCACTTACGGTTGCACTCAGGGTTGCACTTAGGGATAGGGTTGCACTTAGGGTTGCACTTAGGGATAGGGTTGCACTTAGGGTTGCACTTAGGGATAGGGTTGCACTTAGGGTTGCACTTAGGGATAGGGTTGCACTTAGGGATAGGGTTGCACTTAGGGATAGGGTTGCACTCAGGGTTGTACTTAGGGATAGGGTTGCACTTCGGGATAGGGTTGCACTTAGGGATAGGGTTGCACTTAGGGTTGCACTTACGGTTGCACTCAGGGTTGCACTTAGGGATAGGGTTGCACTTAGGGTTGCACTTAGGGATAGGGTTGCACTTAGGGTTGCACTTAGGGATAGGGTTGCACTTCGGGATAGGGTTGCACTTAGGGATAGGGTTGCACTTAGGGTTGCACTTACGGTTGCACTCAGGGTTGCACTTAGGGATAGGGTTGCACTTAGGGTTGCACTTAGGGATAGGGTTGCACTTAGGGTTGCACTTAGGGATAGGGTTGCACTTCGGGATAGGGTTGCACTTAGGGATAGGGTTGCACTTAGGGTTGCACTTAGGGATAGGGTTGCACTTAGGGTTGCACTCGGTTGCACTCAGGGATAGGGTTGCACTTAGGGATAGGGTTGCACTTAGGGATAGGGTTGCACTTAGGGATAGGGTTGCACTTAGGGTTGCACTTAAGGATAGGGTTGCACTTAGGGTTGCACTTAGAGGTTGCACTTAGGGTTGCACTTAGGGATAGGGTTGCACTTAGGGTTGCACTTAGGGATAGGGTTGAACTTAGGGATAGGGTTGCACTTATGGATAGGGTTGCACTTAGGGATAGGGCTGCACTTAGGGATAGGGTTCCACTTAGGGTTGCACTTAGGGATAGGGTTGCACTTAGGGTTGCACTTAGGGTTGCACTTAGGGAAAGGGTTGCACTTAGGGTTGCATTTAGGGATAGGGTTGCACTTAGGGTTGCACTTAGGGATAGGGTTGCACTTAGGGTTGCACTCGGTTGCACTTAGGGATAGGGTTGCACTTAGGGATAGGGTTGCACTTAGGGTTGCACTTAGAGATAGGGTTGCACTCAGGGATAGGGTTGCACTTAGGGATAGGGTTGCACTTAGGGTTGCACTTATGGTTGCACTTAGGGATAGGGTTGCACTTAGGGTTGCACTTAGGGATAGGGTTGCACTTAGGGTTGCACTTAGGGTTGCAATCAGGGTTGTACTTAGGGTTTCACTTAGGGATAGGGTTGCACTTAGGGTTGCACTTAGGGATAGGGTTGCACTTAGGGTTGCACTCAGGGTTGCACTCAGGGATAGGGTTGCACTTAGGGATAGGGTTGCACTTAGGGTTGCACTTAGGGTTGCACTTAGGGTTGCATTTAGGGATAGGGTTGCACTTAGGGTTGCACTCAGGGTAGCACTCAGGGATAGGGTTGCACTTAGGGATAGGGTTGCACTTAGGGATAGGGTTGCACTTAGGGATAGGGTTCCACTTAGGGTTGCACTTAGGGATAGGGTTGCACTTAGGGTTGCACTTAGGGTTGCACTTAGGGTTGCACTTAGGGATAGGGTTGCACTTAGGGTTGCACTTAGGGATAGGGTTGCACTTAGGGTTGCACTTAGGGATAGGGTTGCACTTAGGGTTGCACTCAGGGTTGCACTTAGGGATAGGGTTGCACTTAGGGATAGGGTTGCACTTAGGGATAGGGTTGCACTTAGGGTTGCACTTAGGGATAGGGTTGCACTTACGGTTGCACTTAGGGTTGCACTTACGGTTGCACTTAGGGTTGCACTTAGGGATAGGGTTGCACTTAGGGTTGCACTTAGGGATAGGGTTGCACTTAGGGTTGCACTTAGGGTTGCACTCAGGGTTGCACTCAGGGTTGCACTTAGGGATAGGGTTGCACTTAGGGATAGGGTTGCACTTAGGGATAGGGTTGCACTTAGGGATAGGGTTGCACTTAAGGATAGGGTTGCACTTAGGGATAGGGTTGCACTTAGGGTTGCACTTAGGGATAGGGTTGCACTTAGGGTTGCACTTAGGGATAGGGTTGCACTTAGGGTTGCACTTAGGGATAGGGTTGCACTTAGGGTTGCACTCAGGGTTGCACTTAGGGATAGGGTTGGACTTAGGGTTGCACTTAGCGATAGGGTTGCACTTAGGGTTGCACTTAGGGTTGCACTTAGGGATAGGGTTGCACTTAGGGTTGCACTTAGGGATAGGGTTGCACTTAGGGTTGCACTTAGGGATAGGGTTGCACTTAGGGTTGCACTTAGGGATAGGGTTGCACTTAGGGATAGGGTTGCACTTAGGGTTGCACTTACGGTTGCACTTAGGGTTGCACTTAGGGATAGGGTTGCACTTAGGGATAGGGTTGCACTTAGGGTTGCACTTAGGGATAGGGTTGCACTTAGGGTTGCACTTAGGGTTGCACTAAAGGTTGCACTAAGGGATAGGGTTGCACTTAGGGTTGCACTTAGGGATAGGGTTGCACTTAGGGTTGCACTTAGGGATAGGGTTGCACTTAGGGATAGGGTTGCACTTAGGGATAGGGTTGCACTTAGGGTTGCACTTATGGATAGGGTTGCACTTAGGGATAGGGTTGCACTTAGGGATAGGGTTGCACTTAGGGATAGGGTTGCACTTAGGGTTGCACTTAGGGTTGCACTTAGGGATAGGGTTGCACTTAGGGATAGGGTTGCACTTAGGGTTGCACTTACGGTTGCACTTAGGGTTGCACTTAGGGATAGGGTTGCACTTAGGGATAGGGTTGCACTTAGGGATAGGGTTGCACTTAGGGTTGCACTTAGGGATAGGGTTGCACTTAGGGTTGCACTTAGGGTTGCACTAAAGGTTGCACTAAGGGATAGGGTTGCACTTAGGGTTGCACTTAGGGATAGGGTTGCACTTAGGGTTGCACTTAGGGATAGGGTTGCACTTAGGGTTGCACTCAGGGTTGCACTTAGGGATAGGGTTGCACTTAGGGATAGGGTTGCACTTAGGGTTGCACTTAGGGATAGGGTTGCACTTAGGGATAGGGTTGCACTTAGGGATAGGGTTGCACTTAGGGATAGGGTTGCACTTAGGGTTGCACTTATGGATAGGGTTGCACTTAGGGATAGGGTTGCACTTAGGGATAGGGTTGCACTTAGGGTTGCACTTAGGGTTGCACTTAGGGTTGCACTTAGGGTTGCACTTAGGGATAGGGTTGCACTTAGGGATAGGGTTGCACTTAGGGATAGGGTTGCACTCAGGGATAGGGTTGCACTTAGGGATAGGGTTGCACTTAGGGATAGGGTTGCACTTAGGGTTGCACTTAGGGTTGCACTTAGGGTTGCACTTAGGGATAGGGTTGCACTTAGGGTTGCACTTAGGGATAGGGTTGCACTTAGGGTTGCACTTAGGGTTGCACTTAGGGATAGGGTTGCACTTAGGGTTGCATTTAGGGATAGGGTTGCACTTAGGGTTGCACTTAGGGATAGGGTTGCACTTAGGGATAGGGTTGCACTTAGGGTTGCACTTAGGGATAGGGTTGCACTTAGGGTTGCACTTAGGGTTGCACTAAAGGTTGCACTAAGGGATAGGGTTGCACTTAAGGTTGCACTTAGGGATAGGGTTGCACTTAGGGTTGCACTTAGGGATAGGGTTGCACTTAGGGTTGCACTCAGGGTTGCACTTAGGGATAGGGTTGCACTTAGGGATAGGGTTGCACTTAGGGTTGCACTTAGGGATAGGGTTGCACTTAGGGATAGGGTTGCACTTAGGGATAGGGTTGCACTTAGGGTTGCACTTATGGATAGGGTTGCACTTAGGGATAGGGTTGCACTTAGGGTTGCACTTAGGGATAGGGTTGCACTTAGGGATAGGGTTGCACTTAGGGTTGCACTTAGAGATAGGGTTGCACTTAGGGTTGCACTTAGGGATAGGGTTGCACTTACGGTTGCACTTAGGGATAGGGTTGCACTTAGGGTTGCACTCAGGGTTGCACTTAGGGTTGCACTCAGGGTTGCACTCAGGGTTGCACTTAGGGATAGGGTTGCACTTAGGGATAGGGTTGCACTTAGGGATAGGGTTGCACTTAGGGATAGGGTTGCACTTAAGGATAGGGTTGCACTTAGGGATAGGGTTGCACTTAGGGTTGCACTTAGGGATAGGGTTGCACTTAGGGTTGCACTTAGGGATAGGGTTGCACTTAGGGTTGCACTTAGGGATAGGGTTGCACTTAGGGTTGCACTCAGGGTTGCACTTAGGGATAGGGTTGGACTTAGGGTTGCACTTAGCGATAGGGTTGCACTTAGGGTTGCACTTAGGGTTGCACTTAGGGATAGGGTTGCACTTAGGGTTGCACTTAGGGATAGGGTTGCACTTAGGGTTGCACTTAGGGATAGGGTTGCACTTAGGGTTGCACTTAGGGATAGGGTTGCACTTAGGGATAGGATTGCACTTAGGGTTGCACTTACGGTTGCACTTAGGGTTGCACTTAGGGATAGGGTTGCACTTCGGGATAGGGTTGCACTTAGGGTTGCACTTAGGGATAGGGTTGCACTTAGGGTTGCACTTAGGGTTGCACTAAAGGTTGCACTAAGGGATAGGGTTGCACTTAGGGTTGCACTTAGGGATAGGGTTGCACTTAGGGTTGCACTTAGGGATAGGGTTGCACTTAGGGTTGCACTCAGGGTTGCACTTAGGGATAGGGTTGCACTTAGGGATAGGGTTGCACTTAGGGTTGCACTTAGGGATAGGGTTGCACTTAGGGATAGGGTTGCACTTAGGGATAGGGTTGCACTTAGGGATAGGGTTGCACTTATGGATGCACTTATGGATAGGGTTGCACTTAGGGATAGGGTTGCACTTAGGGTTGCACTTAGGGATAGGGTTGCACTTAGGGATAGGGTTGCACTTAGGGATAGGGTTGCACTTAGGGATAGGGTTGCACTTAGGGTTGCACTTAGGGTTGCACTTAGGGTTAGGGTTGCACTTAGGGATAGGGTTGCACTTAGGGTTGCACTTACGGTTGCACTTAGGGTTGCACTTAGGGATAGGGTTGCACTTAGGGTTGCACTTAGGGATAGGGTTGCACTTAGGGATAGGATTGCACTTAGGGTTGCACTTACGGTTGCACTTAGGGTTGCACTTAGGGATAGGGTTGCACTTCGGGATAGGGTTGCACTTAGGGTTGCACTTAGGGATAGGGTTGCACTTAGGGTTGCACTTAGGGTTGCACTAAAGGTTGCACTAAGGGATAGGGTTGCACTTAGGGTTGCACTTAGGGATAGGGTTGCACTTAGGGTTGCACTTAGGGATAGGGTTGCACTTAGGGTTGCACTCAGGGTTGCACTTAGGGATAGGGTTGCACTTAGGGATAGGGTTGCACTTAGGGTTGCACTTAGGGATAGGGTTGCACTTAGGGATAGGGTTGCACTTAGGGATAGGGTTGCACTTAGGGATAGGGTTGCACTTAGGGTTGCACTTATGGATAGGGTTGCACTTAGGGATAGGGTTGCACTTAGGGTTGCACTTAGGGATAGGGTTGCACTTAGGGATAGGGTTGCACTTAGGGATAGGGTTGCACTTAGGGATAGGGTTGCACTTAGGGTTGCACTTAGGGTTGCACTTAGGGTTAGGGTTGCACTTAGGGATAGGGTTGCACTTAGGGTTGCACTTACGGTTGCACTTAGGGTTGCACTTAGGGATAGGGTTGCACTTAGGGATAGGGTTGCACTTAGGGATAGGGTTGCACTTAGGGTTGCACTTAGGGATAGGGTTGCACTTAGGGTTGCACTTAGGGTTGCACTAAAGGTTGCACTAAGGGATAGGGTTGCACTTAGGGTTGCACTTAGGGATAGGGTTGCACTTAGGGATAGGGTTGCACTTAGGGTTGCACTCAGGGTTGCACTTAGGGATAGGGTTGCACTTAGGGATAGGGTTGCACTTAGGGTTGCACTTAGGGATAGGGTTGCACTTAGGGATAGGGTTGCACTTAGGGATAGGGTTGCACTTAGGGATAGGGTTGCACTTAGGGTTGCACTTATGGATAGGGTTGCACTTAGGGATAGGGTTGCACTTAGGGATAGGGTTGCACTTAGGGATAGGGTTGCACTTAGGGTTGCACTTAGGGTTGCACTTAGGGATAGGGTTGCACTTAGGGATAGGGTTGCACTTAGGGATAGGGTTGCACTCAGGGATAGGGTTGCACTTAGGGATAGGGTTGCACTTAGGGATAGGGTTGCACTTAGGGTTGCACTTAGGGTTGCACTTAGGGTTGCACTTAGGGATAGGGTTGCACTTAGGGTTGCACTTAGGGATAGGGTTGCACTTAGGGTTGCACTCAGGGTTGCACTTAGGGATAGGGTTGCACTTAGGGATAGGGTTGCACTTAGGGATAGGGTTGCACTTACGGTTGCACTCAGGGTTGCACTTAGGGATAGGGTTGCACTTAGGGTTGCACTTAGGGATAGGGTTGCACTTAGGGTTGCACTTAGGGATAGGGTTGCACTTCGGGATAGGGTTGCACTTAGGGATAGGGTTGCACTTAGGGTTGCACTTACGGTTGCACTCAGGGTTGCACTTAGGGATAGGGTTGCACTTAGGGTTGCACTTAGGGATAGGGTTGCACTTAGGGTTGCACTTAGGGATAGGGTTGCACTTAGGGTTGCACTCGGTTGCACTCAGGGATAGGGTTGCACTTAGGGATAGGGTTGCACTTAGGGATAGGGTTGCACTTAGGGATAGGGTTGCACTTAGGGTTGCACTTAAGGATAGGGTTGCACTTAGGGTTGCACTTAGAGGTTGCACTTAGGGTTGCACTTAGGGATAGGGTTGCACTTAGGGTTGCACTTAGGGATAGGGTTGCACTTAGGGTTGCACTCAGGGTTGCACTCAGGGATAGGGTTGCACTTATGGATAGGGTTGCACTTAGGGATAGGGTTGCACTTAGGGATAGGGTTCCACTTAGGGTTGCACTTAGGGATAGGGTTGCACTTAGGGTTGCACTTAGGGTTGCACTTAGGGAAAGGGTTGCACTTAGGGTTGCATTTAGGGATAGGGTTGCACTTAGGGTTGCACTTAGGGATAGGGTTGCACTTAGGGTTGCACTCGGTTGCACTTAGGGATAGGGTTGCACTTAGGGATAGGGTTGCACTTAGGGTTGCACTTAGAGATAGGGTTGCACTCAGGGATAGGGTTGCACTTAGGGATAGGGTTGCACTTAGGGTTGCACTTATGGTTGCACTTAGGGATAGGGTTGCACTTAGGGTTGCACTTAGGGATAGGGTTGCACTTAGGGTTGCACTTAGGGTTGCACTCAGGGTTGTACTTAGGGTTTCACTTAGGGATAGGGTTGCACTTAGGGTTGCACTTAGGGATAGGGTTGCATTTAGGGTTGCACTCAGGGTTGCACTCAGGGATAGGGTTGCACTTAGGGATAGGGTTGCACTTAGGGTTGCACTTAGGGTTGCACTTAGGGTTGCATTTAGGGATAGGGTTGCACTTAGGGTTGCACTCAGGGTAGCACTCAGGGATAGGGTTGCACTTAGGGATAGGGTTGCACTTAGGGATAGGGTTGCACTTAGGGATAGGGTTCCACTTAGGGTTGCACTTAGGGATAGGGTTGCACTTAGGGTTGCACTTAGGGTTGCACTTAGGGTTGCACTTAGGGATAGGGTTGCACTTAGGGTTGCACTTAGGGATAGGGTTGCACTTAGGGTTGCACTTAGGGATAGGGTTGCACTTAGGGTTGCACTCAGGGTTGCACTTAGGGATAGGGTTGCACTTAGGGATAGGGTTGCACTTAGGGATAGGGTTGCACTTAGGGTTGCACTTAGGGATAGGGTTGCACTTACGGTTGCACTTAGGGTTGCACTTACGGTTGCACTTAGGGTTGCACTTAGGGATAGGGTTGCACTTAGGGTTGCACTTAGGGATAGGGTTGCACTTAGGGTTGCACTTAGGGTTGCACTTAGGGTTGCACTCAGGGTTGCACTCAGGGTTGCACTTAGGGATAGGGTTGCACTTAGGGATAGGGTTGCACTTAGGGATAGGGTTGCACTTAGGGATAGGGTTGCACTTAAGGATAGGGTTGCACTTAGGGATAGGGTTGCACTTAGGGTTGCACTTAGGGATAGGGTTGCACTTAGGGTTGCACTTAGGGATAGGGTTGCACTTAGGGTTGCACTTAGGGATAGGGTTGCACTTAGGGTTGCACTCAGGGTTGCACTTAGGGATAGGGTTGGACTTAGGGTTGCACTTAGCGATAGGGTTGCACTTAGGGTTGCACTTAGGGTTGCACTTAGGGATAGGGTTGCACTTAGGGTTGCACTTAGGGATAGGGTTGCACTTAGGGTTGCACTTAGGGATAGGGTTGCACTTAGGGTTGCACTTAGGGATAGGGTTGCACTTAGGGATAGGGTTGCACTTAGGGTTGCACTTACGGTTGCACTTAGGGTTGCACTTAGGGATAGGGTTGCACTTAGGGATAGGGTTGCACTTAGGGTTGCACTTAGGGATAGGGTTGCACTTAGGGTTGCACTTAGGGTTGCACTAAAGGTTGCACTAAGGGATAGGGTTGCACTTAGGGTTGCACTTAGGGATAGGGTTGCACTTAGGGTTGCACTTAGGGATAGGGTTGCACTTAGGGATAGGGTTGCACTTAGGGATAGGGTTGCACTTAGGGATAGGGTTGCACTTAGGGTTGCACTTATGGATAGGGTTGCACTTAGGGATAGGGTTGCACTTAGGGATAGGGTTGCACTTAGGGATAGGGTTGCACTTAGGGTTGCACTTAGGGTTGCACTTAGGGATAGGGTTGCACTTAGGGATAGGGTTGCACTTAGGGTTGCACTTACGGTTGCACTTAGGGTTGCACTTAGGGATAGGGTTGCACTTAGGGATAGGGTTGCACTTAGGGATAGGGTTGCACTTAGGGTTGCACTTAGGGATAGGGTTGCACTTAGGGTTGCACTTAGGGTTGCACTAAAGGTTGCACTAAGGGATAGGGTTGCACTTAGGGTTGCACTTAGGGATAGGGTTGCACTTAGGGTTGCACTTAGGGATAGGGTTGCACTTAGGGTTGCACTCAGGGTTGCACTTAGGGATAGGGTTGCACTTAGGGATAGGGTTGCACTTAGGGTTGCACTTAGGGATAGGGTTGCACTTAGGGATAGGGTTGCACTTAGGGATAGGGTTGCACTTAGGGATAGGGTTGCACTTAGGGTTGCACTTATGGATAGGGTTGCACTTAGGGATAGGGTTGCACTTAGGGATAGGGTTGCACTTAGGGTTGCACTTAGGGTTGCACTTAGGGTTGCACTTAGGGATAGGGTTACACTTAGGGTTGCACTCAGGGTTGCACTCAGGGATAGGGTTGCACTTAGGGATAGGGTTGCACTTAGGGATAGGGTTGCACTTAGGGATAGGGTTGCACTTAGGGTTGCACTTAGGGTTGCACTTAGGGTTGCATTTAGGGATAGGGTTGCACTTAGGGTTGCACTCAGGGTAGCACTCAGGGATAGGGTTGCACTTAGGGATAGGGTTGCACTTAGGGATAGGGTTGCACTTAGGGATAGGGTTCCACTTAGGGTTGCACTTAGGGATAGGGTTGCACTTAGGGTTGCACTTAGGGTTGCACTTAGGGTTGCACTTAGGGATAGGGTTGCACTTAGGGTTGCACTTAGGGATAGGGTTGCACTTAGGGTTGCACTTAGGGATAGGGTTGCACTTAGGGTTGCACTCAGGGTTGCACTTAGGGATAGGGTTGCACTTAGGGATAGGGTTGCACTTAGGGATAGGGTTGCACTTAGGGTTGCACTTAGAGATAGGGTTGCACTTAGGGTTGCACTTAGGGATAGGGTTGCACTTACGGTTGCACTTAGGGTTGCACTTACGGTTGCACTTAGGGTTGCACTTAGGGATAGGGTTGCACTTAGGGTTGCACTTAGGGATAGGGTTGCACTTAGGGTTGCACTTAGGGTTGCACTCAGGGTTGCACTCAGGGTTGCACTTAGGGATAGGGTTGCACTTAGGTATAGGGTTGCACTTAGGGATAGGGTTGCACTTAGGGTTGCACTTAGGGATAGGGTTGCACTTACGGTTGCACTTAGGGTTGCACTTACAGTTGCACTTAGGGTTGCACTTAGGGATAGGGTTGCACTTAGGGTTGCACTTAGGGATAGGGTTGCACTTAGGGTTGCACTTAGGGTTGCACTTAGGGTTGCACTCAGGGTTGCACTCAGGGTTGCACTTAGGGATAGGGTTGCACTTAGGGATAGGGTTGCACTTAGGGATAGGGTTGCACTTAGGGATAGGGTTGCACTTAAGGATAGGGTTGCACTTAGGGATAGGGTTGCACTTAGGGTTGCACTTAGGGATAGGGTTGCACTTAGGGTTGCACTTAGGGATAGGGTTGCACTTAGGGTTGCACTTAGGGATAGGGTTGCACTTAGGGTTGCACTCAGGGTTGCACTTAGGGATAGGGTTGGACTTAGGGTTGCACTTAGCGATAGGGTTGCACTTAGGGTTGCACTTAGGGTTGCACTTAGGGATAGGGTTGCACTTAGGGTTGCACTTAGGGATAGGGTTGCACTTAGGGTTGCACTTAGGGATAGGGTTGCACTTAGGGTTGCACTTAGGGATAGGGTTGCACTTAGGGATAGGGTTGCACTTAGGGTTGCACTTACGGTTGCACTTAGGGTTGCACTTAGGGATAGGGTTGCACTTAGGGATAGGGTTGCACTTAGGGTTGCACTTAGGGATAGGGTTGCACTTAGGGTTGCACTTAGGGTTGCACTAAAGGTTGCACTAAGGGATAGGGTTGCACTTAGGGTTGCACTTAGGGATAGGGTTGCACTTAGGGTTGCACTTAGGGATAGGGTTGCACTTAGGGATAGGGTTGCACTTAGGGATAGGGTTGCACTTAGGGATAGGGTTGCACTTAGGGTTGCACTTATGGATAGGGTTGCACTTAGGGATAGGGTTGCACTTAGGGATAGGGTTGCACTTAGGGTTGCACTTAGGGTTGCACTTAGGGATAGGGTTGCACTTAGGGATAGGGTTGCACTTAGGGTTGCACTTACGGTTGCACTTAGGGTTGCACTTAGGGATAGGGTTGCACTTAGGGATAGGGTTGCACTTAGGGATAGGGTTGCACTTAGGGTTGCACTTAGGGATAGGGTTGCACTTAGGGTTGCACTTAGGGTTGCACTAAAGGTTGCACTAAGGGATAGGGTTGCACTTAGGGTTGCACTTAGGGATAGGGTTGCACTTAGGGTTGCACTTAGGGATAGGGTTGCACTTAGGGTTGCACTCAGGGTTGCACTTAGGGATAGGGTTGCACTTAGGGATAGGGTTGCACTTAGGGTTGCACTTAGGGATAGGGTTGCACTTAGGGATAGGGTTGCACTTAGGGATAGGGTTGCACTTAGGGATAGGGTTGCACTTAGGGTTGCACTTATGGATAGGGTTGCACTTAGGGATAGGGTTGCACTTAGGGATAGGGTTGCACTTAGGGTTGCACTTAGGGTTGCACTTAGGGTTGCACTTAGGGATAGGGTTGCACTTAGGGTTGCACTCAGGGTTGCACTCAGGGATAGGGTTGCACTTAGGGATAGGGTTGCACTTAGGGATAGGGTTGCACTTAGGGATAGGGTTGCACTTAGGGTTGCACTTAGGGTTGCACTTAGGGTTGCATTTAGGGATAGGGTTGCACTTAGGGTTGCACTCAGGGTAGCACTCAGGGATAGGGTTGCACTTAGGGATAGGGTTGCACTTAGGGATAGGGTTGCACTTAGGGATAGGGTTCCACTTAGGGTTGCACTTAGGGATAGGGTTGCACTTAGGGTTGCACTTAGGGTTGCACTTAGGGTTGCACTTAGGGATAGGGTTGCACTTAGGGTTGCACTTAGGGATAGGGTTGCACTTAGGGTTGCACTTAGGGATAGGGTTGCACTTAGGGTTGCACTCAGGGTTGCACTTAGGGATAGGGTTGCACTTAGGGATAGGGTTGCACTTAGGGATAGGGTTGCACTTAGGGTTGCACTTAGAGATAGGGTTGCACTTAGGGTTGCACTTAGGGATAGGGTTGCACTTACGGTTGCACTTAGGGTTGCACTTACGGTTGCACTTAGGGTTGCACTTAGGGATAGGGTTGCACTTAGGGTTGCACTTAGGGATAGGGTTGCACTTAGGGTTGCACTTAGGGTTGCACTCAGGGTTGCACTCAGGGTTGCACTTAGGGATAGGGTTGCACTTAGGTATAGGGTTGCACTTAGGGATAGGGTTGCACTTAGGGATAGGGTTGCACTTAAGGATAGGGTTGCACTTAGGGATAGGGTTGCACTTAGGGTTGCACTTAGGGATAGGGTTGCACTTAGGGTTGCACTTAGGGATAGGGTTGCATTTAGGGTTGCACTTAGGGATAGGGTTACACTTAGGGTTGCACTCAGGGTTGCACTTAGGGATAGGGTTGGACTTAGGGTTGCACTTAGAGATAGGGTTGCACTTAGGGTTGCACTTAGGGTTGCACTTAGGGATAGGGTTGCACTTAGGGTTGCACTTAGGGATAGGGTTGCACTTAGGGTTGCACTTAGGGATAGGGTTGCACTTAGGGATAGGGTTGCACTTAGGGATAGGGTTGCACTTAGGGATAGGGTTGCACTTAGGGTTGCACTTATGGATAGGGTTGCACTTAGGGATAGGGTTGCACTTAGGGTTGCACTTAGGGATAGGGTTGCACTTAGGGATAGGGTTGCACTTAGGGATACGGTTGCACTTAGGGATAGGGTTGCACTTAGGGTTGCACTTAGGGTTGCACTTAGGGATAGGGTTGCACTTAGGGATAGGGTTGCACTTAGGGTTGCACTTACGGTTGCACTTAGGGTTGCACTTAGGGATAGGGTTGCACTTAGGGATAGGGTTGCACTTAGGGATAGGGTTGCACTTAGGGTTGCACTTAGGGATAGAATTGCACTTAGGGTTGCACTTAGGGTTGCACTAAAGGTTGCACTAAGGGATAGGGTTGCACTTAGGGTTGCACTTAGGGATAGGGTTGCACTTAGGGTTGCACTCAGGGTTGCACTTAGGGATAGGGTTGCACTTAGGGATAGGGTTGCACTTAGGGTTGCACTTAGGGATAGGGTTGCACTTAGGGATAGGGTTGCACTTAGGGATAGGGTTGCACTTAGGGATAGGGTTGCACTTAGGGTTGCACTTATGGATAGGGTTGCACTTAGGGATAGGGTTGCACTTAGGGTTGCACTTAGGGATAGGGTTGCACTTAGGGATAGGGTTGCACTTAGGGATAGGGTTGCACTTAGGGATAGGGTTGCACTTAGGGTTGCACTTAGGGTTGCACTTAGGATTGCACTTAGGGATAGGGTTGCACTTAGGGATAGGGTTGCACTTAGGGATAGGGTTGCACTCAGGGATAGGGTTGCACTTAGGGATAGGGTTGCACTTAGGGATAGGGTTGCACTTAGGGTTGCACTTAGGGTTGCACTTAGGGTTGCACTTAGGGTTGCACTTAGGGATAGGGTTGCACTTAGGGTTGCACTTAGGGATAGGGTTGCACTTAGGGTTGCACTTAGGGTTGCACTTAGGGATAGGGTTGCACTTAGGGTTGCATTTAGGGATAGGGTTGCACTTAGGGTTGCACTTAGGGATAGGGTTGCACTTAGGGTTGCACTCAGGGTTGCACTTAGGGATAGGGTTGCACTTAGGGATAGGGTTGCACTTAGGGTTGCACTTAGAGATAGGGTTGCACTCAGGGATAGGGTTGCACTTAGGGATAGGGTTGCACTTAGGGTTGCACTTACGGTTGCACTCAGGGTTGCACTTAGGGATAGGGTTGCACTTAGGGTTGCACTTAGGGATAGGGTTGCACTTAGGGTTGCACTTAGGGATAGGGTTGCACTTCGGGATAGGGTTGCACTTAGGGATAGGGTTGCACTTAGGGTTGCACTTACGGTTGCACTCAGGGTTGCACTTAGGGATAGGGTTGCACTTAGGGTTGCACTTAGGGATAGGGTTGCACTTAGGGTTGCACTTAGGGATAGGGTTGCACTTAGGGTTGCACTCGGTTGCACTCAGGGATAGGGTTGCACTTAGGGATAGGGTTGCACTTAGGGATAGGGTTGCACTTAGGGATAGGGTTGCACTTAGGGTTGCACTTAAGGATAGGGTTGCACTTAGGGTTGCACTTAGAGGTTGCACTTAGGGTTGCACTTAGGGATAGGGTTGCACTTAGGGTTGCACTTAGGGATAGGGTTGCACTTAGGGTTGCACTCAGGGTTGCACTCAGGGATAGGGTTGCACTTATGGATAGGGTTGCACTTAGGGATAGGGTTGCACTTAGGGATAGGGTTCCACTTAGGGTTGCACTTAGGGATAGGGTTGCACTTAGGGTTGCACTTAGGGTTGCACTTAGGGAAAGGGTTGCACTTAGGGTTGCATTTAGGGATAGGGTTGCACTTAGGGTTGCACTTAGGGATAGGGTTGCACTTAGGGTTGCACTCGGTTGCACTTAGGGATAGGGTTGCACTTAGGGATAGGGTTGCACTTAGGGTTGCACTTAGAGATAGGGTTGCACTCAGGGATAGGGTTGCACTTAGGGATAGGGTTGCACTTAGGGTTGCACTTATGGTTGCACTTAGGGATAGGGTTGCACTTAGGGTTGCACTTAGGGATAGGGTTGCACTTAGGGTTGCACTTAGGGTTGCACTCAGGGTTGTACTTAGGGTTTCACTTAGGGATAGGGTTGCACTTAGGGTTGCACTTAGGGATAGGGTTGCACTTAGGGTTGCACTCAGGGTTGCACTCAGGGATAGGGTTGCACTTAGGGATAGGGTTGCACTTAGGGATAGGGTTGCACTTAGGGTTGCACTTAGGGTTGCACTTAGGGTTGCATTTAGGGATAGGGTTGCACTTAGGGTTGCACTCAGGGTAGCACTCAGGGATAGGGTTGCACTTAGGGATAGGGTTGCACTTAGGGATAGGGTTGCACTTAGGGAAAGGGTTCCACTTAGGGTTGCACTTAGGGATAGGGTTGCACTTAGGGTTGCACTTAGGGTTGCACTTAGGGTTGCACTTAGGGATAGGGTTGCACTTAGGGTTGCACTTAGGGATAGGGTTGCACTTAGGGTTGCACTTAGGGATAGGGTTGCACTTAGGGTTGCACTCAGGGTTGCACTTAGGGATAGGGTTGCACTTAGGGATAGGGTTGCACTTAGGGATAGGGTTGCACTTAGGGTTGCACTTAGAGATAGGGTTGCACTTAGGGTTGCACTTAGGGATAGGGTTGCACTTAGGGATAGGGTTGCACTTAGGGATAGGGTTGCACTTACGGTTGCACTTAGGGTTGCACTTACGGTTGCACTTAGGGTTGCACTTAGGGATAGGGTTGCACTTAGGGTTGCACTTAGGGATAGGGTTGCACTTAGGGTTGCACTTAGGGTTGCACTTAGGGTTGCACTCAGGGTTGCACTCAGGGTTGCACTTAGGGATAGGGTTGCACTTAGGGATAGGGTTGCACTTAGGGATAGGGTTGCACTTAGGGATAGGGTTGCACTTAGGGATAGGGTTGCACTTAAGGATAGGGTTGCACTTAGGGATAGGGTTGCACTTAGGGTTGCACTTAGGGATAGGGTTGCACTTAGGGTTGCACTTAGGGATAGGGTTGCACTTAGGGTTGCACTTAGGGATAGGGTTGCACTTAGGGTTGCACTTAGGGTTGCACTTAGGGATAGGGTTGCACTTAGGGTTGCACTTAGGGATAGGGTTGCACTTAGGGTTGCACTTAGGGATAGGGTTGCACTTAGGGTTGCACTTACGGTTGCACTTAGGGTTGCACTTAGGGATAGGGTTGCACTTAGGGATAGGGTTGCACTTAGGGTTGCACTTAGGGATAGGGTTGCACTTAGGGTTGCACTTAGGGTTGCACTAAAGGTTGCACTAAGGGATAGGGTTGCACTTAGGGTTGCACTTAGGGATAGGGTTGCACTTAGGGTTGCACTTAGGGATAGGGTTGCACTTAGGGTTGCACTCAGGGTTGCACTTAGGGATAGGGTTGCACTTAGGGATAGGGTTGCACTTAGGGTTGCACTTAGGGATAGGGTTGCACTTAGGGATAGGGTTGCACTTAGGGATAGGGTTGCACTTAGGGATAGGGTTGCACTTAGGGTTGCACTTATGGATAGGGTTGCACTTAGGGATAGGGTTGCACTTAGGGATAGGGTTCCACTTAGGGTTGCACTTAGGGATAGGGTTGCACTCAGGGTTGCACTTAGGGATAGGGTTGCACTTAGGGATAGGGTTGCACTTAGGGATAGGGTTGCACTTAGGGATAGGGTTGCACTTACGGTTGCACTCAGGGTTGCACTTAGGGATAGGGTTGCACTTAGGGTTGCACTTAGGGATAGGGTTGCACTTAGGGATAGGGTTGCACTTAGGGTTGCACTTAGGGATAGGGTTGCACTTAGGGTTGCACTTAGGGTTGCACTAAAGGTTGCACTAAGGGATAGGGTTGCACTTAGGGTTGCACTTAGGGATAGGGTTGCACTTAGGGTTGCACTTAGGGATAGGGTTGCACTTAGGGTTGCACTCAGGGTTGCACTTAGGGATAGGGTTGCACTTAGGGATAGGGTTGCACTTAGGGTTGCACTTAGGGATAGGGTTGCACTTAGGGATAGGGTTGCACTTAGGGATAGGGTTGCACTTAGGGATAGGGTTGCACTTAGGGTTGCACTTATGGATAGGGTTGCACTTAGGGATAGGGTTGCACTTAGGGATAGGGTTCCACTTAGGGTTGCACTTAGGGATAGGGTTGCACTCAGGGTTGCACTTAGGGATAGGGTTGCACTTAGGGATAGGGTTGCACTTAGGGATAGGGTTGCACTTAGGGATAGGGTTGCACTTACGGTTGCACTCAGGGTTGCACTTAGGGATAGGGTTGCACTTAGGGTTGCACTTAGGGATAGGGTTGCACTTAGGGTTGCACTTAGGGATAGGGTTGCACTTAGGGTTGCACTTAGGGATAGGGTTGCACTTAGGGATAGGGTTGCACTTAGGGATAGGGTTGCACTCAGGGTTGTACTTAGGGATAGGGTTGCACTTCGGGATAGGGTTGCACTTAGGGATAGGGTTGCACTTAGGGTTGCACATACGGTTGCACTCAGGGTTGCACTTAGGGATAGGGTTGCACTTAGGGTTGCACTTAGGGATAGGGTTGCACTTAGGGTTGCACTTAGGGATAGGGTTGCACTTAGGGTTGCACTCAGGGTAGCACTCAGGGATAGGGTTGCACTTAGGGATAGGGTTGCACTTAGGGATAGGGTTGCACTTAGGGATAGGGTTGCACTTAGGGATAGGGTTGCACTTAGGGATAGGGTTGCACTTAGGGTTGCACTTAGGGATAGGGTTGACCTTAGGGTTGCACTCAGGGTTGCACTCAGGGATAGGGTTGCACTTATGGATAGGGTTGCACTTAGGGATAGGGTTGCACTTAGGGATAGGGTTCCACTTAGGGTTGCACTTAGGGATAGGGTTGCACTCAGGGTTGCACTTAGGGATAGGGTTGCACTTAGGGATAGGGTTGCACTTAGGGATAGGGTTGCACTTAGGGATAGGGTTGCACTTACGGTTGCACTCAGGGTTGCACTTAGGGATAGGGTTGCACTTAGGGTTGCACTTAGGGATAGGGTTGCACTTAGGGTTGCACTTAGGGATAGGGTTGCACTTAGGGTTGCACTTAGGGATAGGGTTGCACTTAGGGATAGGGTTGCACTTAGGGATAGGGTTGCACTCAGGGTTGTACTTAGGGATAGGGTTGCACTTAGGGTTGCACTTACGGTTGCACTCAGGGTTGCACTTAGGGATAGGGTTGCACTTAGGGTTGCACTTAGGGATAGGGTTGCACTTAGGGTTGCACTTAGGGATAGGGTTGCACTTAGGGTTGCACTTAGGGATAGGGTTGCACTTAGGGTTGCACTTAGGGATAGGGTTGCACTTAGGGTTGCACTCAGGGTTGCACTTAGGGATAGGGTTGGACTTAGGGTTGCACTTAGCGATAGGGTTGCACTTAGGGTTGCACTTAGGGTTGCACTTAGGGATAGGGTTGCACTTAGGGTTGCACTTAGGGATAGGGTTGCACTTAGGGTTGCACTTAGGGATAGGGTTGCACTTAGGGTTGCACTTAGGGATAGGGTTGCACTTAGGGATAGGGTTGCACTTAGGGTTGCACTTACGGTTGCACTTAGGGTTGCACTTAGGGATAGGGTTGCACTTAGGGATAGGGTTGCACTTAGGGTTGCACTTAGGGATAGGGTTGCACTTAGGGTTGCACTTAGGGATAGGGTTGCACTTAGGGATAGGGTTGCACTTAGGGATAGGGTTGCACTTAGGGATAGGGTTGCACTTAGGGTTGCACTTATGGATAGGGTTGCACTTAGGGATAGGGTTGCACTTAGGGATAGGGTTGCACTTAGGGATAGGGTTGCACTTAGGGTTGCACTTAGGGTTGCACTTAGGGATAGGGTTGCACTTAGGGATAGGGTTGCACTTAGGGTTGCACTTACGGTTGCACTTAGGGTTGCACTTAGGGATAGGGTTGCACTTAGGGATAGGGTTGCACTTAGGGATAGGGTTGCACTTAGGGTTGCACTTAGGGATAGGGTTGCACTTAGGGTTGCACTAAAGGTTGCACTAAGGGATAGGGTTGCACTTAGGGATAGGGTTGCACTTAGGGTTGCACTTAGGGTTGCACTTAGGGATAGGGTTGCACTTAGGGATAGGGTTGCACTTAGGGTTGCACTTACGGTTGCACTTAGGGTTGCACTTAGGGATAGGGTTGCACTTAGGGATAGGGTTGCACTTAGGGATAGGGTTGCACTTAGGGTTGCACTTAGGGATAGGGTTGCACTTAGGGTTGCACTTAGGGTTGCACTAAAGGTTGCACTAAGGGATAGGGTTGCACTTAGGGTTGCACTTAGGGATAGGGTTGCACTTAGGGTTGCACTTAGGGATAGGGTTGCACTTAGGGTTGCACTCAGGGTTGCACTTAGGGATAGGGTTGCACTTAGGGATAGGGTTGCACTTAGGGTTGCACTTAGGGATAGGGTTGCACTTAGGGATAGGGTTGCACTTAGGGATAGGGTTGCACTTAGGGATAGGGTTGCACTTAGGGTTGCACTTATGGATAGGGTTGCACTTAGGGATAGGGTTGCACTTAGGGATAGGGTTGCACTTAGGGTTGCACTTAGGGTTGCACTTAGGGTTGCACTTAGGGATAGGGTTGCACTTAGGGTTGCACTCAGGGTTGCACTCAGGGATAGGGTTGCACTTAGGGATAGGGTTGCACTTAGGGATAGGGTTGCACTTAGGGATAGGGTTGCACTTAGGGTTGCACTTAGGGTTGCACTTAGGGTTGCATTTAGGGATAGGGTTGCACTTAGGGTTGCACTCAGGGTAGCACTCAGGGATAGGGTTGCACTTAGGGATAGGGTTGCACTTAGGGATAGGGTTGCACTTAGGGATAGGGTTCCACTTAGGGTTGCACTTAGGGATAGGGTTGCACTTAGGGTTGCACTTAGGGTTGCACTTAGGGTTGCACTTAGGGATAGGGTTGCACTTAGGGTTGCACTTAGGGATAGGGTTGCACTTAGGGTTGCACTTAGGGATAGGGTTGCACTTAGGGTTGCACTCAGGGTTGCACTTAGGGATAGGGTTGCACTTAGGGATAGGGTTGCACTTAGGGATAGGGTTGCACTTAGGGTTGCACTTAGAGATAGGGTTGCACTTAGGGTTGCACTTAGGGATAGGGTTGCACTTACGGTTGCACTTAGGGTTGCACTTACGGTTGCACTTAGGGTTGCACTTAGGGATAGGGTTGCACTTAGGGTTGCACTTAGGGATAGGGTTGCACTTAGGGTTGCACTTAGGGTTGCACTCAGGGTTGCACTCAGGGTTGCACTTAGGGATAGGGTTGCACTTAGGGATAGGGTTGCACTTAGGGATAGGGTTGCACTTAGGGATAGGGTTGCACTTAAGGATAGGGTTGCACTTAGGGATAGGGTTGCACTTAGGGTTGCACTTAGGGATAGGGTTGCACTTAGGGTTGCACTTAGGGATAGGGTTGCATTTAGGGTTGCACTTAGGGATAGGGTTACACTTAGGGTTGCACTCAGGGTTGCACTTAGGGATAGGGTTGGACTTAGGGTTGCACTTAGAGATAGGGTTGCACTTAGGGTTGCACTTAGGGTTGCACTTAGGGATAGGGTTGCACTTAGGGTTGCACTTAGGGATAGGGTTGCACTTAGGGTTGCACTTAGGGATAGGGTTGCACTTAGGGTTGCACTTAGGGATAGGGTTGCACTTAGGGATAGGGTTGCACTTAGGGTTGCACTTACGGTTGCACTTAGGGTTGCACTTAGGGATAGGGTTGCACTTAGGGATAGGGTTGCACTTAGGGTTGCACTTAGGGATAGGGTTGCACTTAGGGTTGCACTTAGGGTTGCACTAAAGGTTGCACTAAGGGATAGGGTTGCACTTAGGGTTGCACTTAGGGATAGGGTTGCACTTAGGGTTGCACTTAGGGATAGGGTTGCACTTAGGGTTGCACTCAGGGTTGCACTTAGGGATAGGGTTGCACTTAGGGATAGGGTTGCACTTAGGGTTGCACTTAGGGATAGGGTTGCACTTAGGGATAGGGTTGCACTTAGGGATAGGGTTGCACTTAGGGATAGGGTTGCACTTAGGGTTGCACTTATGGATAGGGTTGCACTTAGGGATAGGGTTGCACTTAGGGTTGCACTTAGGGATAGGGTTGCACTTAGGGATAGGGTTGCACTTAGGGATACGGTTGCACTTAGGGATAGGGTTGCACTTAGGGTTGCACTTAGGGTTGCACTTAGGGATAGGGTTGCACTTAGGGATAGGGTTGCACTTAGGGTTGCACTTACGGTTGCACTTAGGGTTGCACTTAGGGATAGGGTTGCACTTAGGGATAGGGTTGCACTTAGGGATAGGGTTGCACTTAGGGTTGCACTTAGGGATAGGGTTGCACTTAGGGTTGCACTTAGGGTTGCACTAAAGGTTGCACTAAGGGATAGGGTTGCACTTAGGGTTGCACTTAGGGATAGGGTTGCACTTAGGGTTGCACTCAGGGTTGCACTTAGGGATAGGGTTGCACTTAGGGATAGGGTTGCACTTAGGGTTGCACTTAGGGATAGGGTTGCACTTAGGGATAGGGTTGCACTTAGGGATAGGGTTGCACTTAGGGATAGGGTTGCACTTAGGGTTGCACTTATGGATAGGGTTGCACTTAGGGATAGGGTTGCACTTAGGGTTGCACTTAGGGATAGGGTTGCACTTAGGGATAGGGTTGCACTTAGGGATAGGGTTGCACTTAGGGATAGGGTTGCACTTAGGGTTGCACTTAGGGTTGCACTTAGGATTGCACTTAGGGATAGGGTTGCACTTAGGGATAGGGTTGCACTTAGGGATAGGGTTGCACTCAGGGATAGGGTTGCACTTAGGGATAGGGTTGCACTTAGGGATAGGGTTGCACTTAGGGTTGCACTTAGGGTTGCACTTAGGGTTGCACTTAGGGTTGCACTTAGGGATAGGGTTGCACTTAGGGTTGCACTTAGGGATAGGGTTGCACTTAGGGTTGCACTTAGGGTTGCACTTAGGGATAGGGTTGCACTTAGGGTTGCATTTAGGGATAGGGTTGCACTTAGGGTTGCACTTAGGGATAGGGTTGCACTTAGGGTTGCACTCAGGGTTGCACTTAGGGATAGGGTTGCACTTAGGGATAGGGTTGCACTTAGGGTTGCACTTAGAGATAGGGTTGCACTCAGGGATAGGGTTGCACTTAGGGATAGGGTTGCACTTAGGGTTGCACTTACGGTTGCACTCAGGGTTGCACTTAGGGATAGGGTTGCACTTAGGGTTGCACTTAGGGATAGGGTTGCACTTAGGGTTGCACTTAGGGATAGGGTTGCACTTCGGGATAGGGTTGCACTTAGGGATAGGGTTGCACTTAGGGTTGCACTTACGGTTGCACTCAGGGTTGCACTTAGGGATAGGGTTGCACTTAGGGTTGCACTTAGGGATAGGGTTGCACTTAGGGTTGCACTTAGGGATAGGGTTGCACTTAGGGTTGCACTCGGTTGCACTCAGGGATAGGGTTGCACTTAGGGATAGGGTTGCACTTAGGGATAGGGTTGCACTTAGGGATAGGGTTGCACTTAGGGTTGCACTTAAGGATAGGGTTGCACTTAGGGTTGCACTTAGAGGTTGCACTTAGGGTTGCACTTAGGGATAGGGTTGCACTTAGGGTTGCACTTAGGGATAGGGTTGCACTTAGGGTTGCACTCAGGGTTGCACTTAGGGATAGGGTTGCACTCAGGGTTGCACTTAGGGATAGGGTTGCACTTAGGGATAGGGTTGCACTTAGGGATAGGGTTGCACTTAGGGATAGGGTTGCACTTACGGTTGCACTCAGGGTTGCACTTAGGGATAGGGTTGCACTTAGGGTTGCACTTAGGGATAGGGTTGCACTTAGGGTTGCACTTAGGGATAGGGTTGCACTTAGGGTTGCACTTAGGGATAGGGTTGCACTTAGGGATAGGGTTGCACTTAGGGATAGGGTTGCACTCAGGGTTGCACTTAGGGATAGGGTTGCACTTCTGGATAGGGTTGCACTTAGGGATAGGGTTGCACTTAGGGTTGCACTTACGGTTGCACTCAGGGTTGCACTTAGGGATAGGGTTGCACTTAGGGTTGCACTTAGGGATAGGGTTGCACTTAGGGTTGCACTTAGGGATAGGGTTGCACTTAGGGTTGCACTCGGTTGCACTCAGGGATAGGGTTGCACTTAGGGATAGGGTTGCACTTAGGGATAGGGTTGCACTTAGGGTTGCACTTAGGGATAGGGTTGCACTTAGGGTTGCACTTAGAGGTTGCACTTAGGGTTGCACTTAGGGATAGGGTTGCACTTAGGGTTGCACTTAGGGATAGGGTTGCACTTAGGGTTGCACTCAGGGTTGCACTCAGGGATAGGGTTGCACTTATGGATAGGGTTGCACTTAGGGATAGGGTTGCACTTAGGGATAGGGTTCCACTTAGGGTTGCACTTAGGGATAGGGTTGCACTTAGGGTTGCACTTAGGGTTGCACTTAGGGATAGGGTTGCACTTAGGGTTGCATTTAGGGATAGGGTTGCACTTAGGGTTGCACTTAGGGATAGGGTTGCACTTAGGGTTGCACTCAGGGTTGCACTTAGGGATAGGGTTGCACTTAGGGATAGGGTTGCACTTAGGGTTGCACTTAGAGATAGGGTTGCACTCAGGGATAGGGTTGCACTTAGGGATAGGGTTGCACTTAGGGTTGCACTTATGGTTGCACTTAGGGATAGGGTTGCACTTAGGGTTGCACTTAGGGATAGGGTTGCACTTAGGGTTGCACTTAGGGTTGCACTCAGGGTTGCACTTAGGGTTTCACTTAGGGATAGGGTTGCACTTAGGGTTGCACTTAGGGATAGGGTTGCACTTAGGGTTGCACTCAGGGTTGCACTCAGGGATAGGGTTGCACTTAGGGATAGGGTTGCACTTAGGGATAGGGTTGCACTTAGGGTTGCACTTAGGGTTGCACTTAGGGTTGCACTTAGGGATAGGGTTGCACTTAGGGATAGGGTTGCACTTAGGGATAGGGTTGCACTTAGGGATAGGGTTCCACTTAGGGTTGCACTTAGGGATAGGGTTGCACTTAGGGTTGCACTTAGGGTTGCACTTAGGGTTGCACTTAGGGATAGGGTTGCACTTAGGGTTGCACTTAGGGATAGGGTTGCACTTAGGGTTGCACTTAGGGATAGGGTTGCACTTAGGGTTGCACTCAGGGTTGCACTTAGGGATAGGGTTGCACTTAGGGATAGTGTTGCACTTAGGGTTGCACTTAGAGATAGGGTTGCACTTAGGGTTGCACTTAGGGATAGGGTTGCACTTAGGGATAGGGTTGCACTTAGGGTTGCACTTAGGGTTGCACTTAGGGTTGCACTTAGGGTTGCACTTAGGGATAGGGTTGCACTTAGGGTTGCACTTAGGGATAGGGTTGCACTTAGGGTTGCACTTAGGGTTGCACTTAGGGTTGCACTCAGGGTTGCACTTAGGGATAGGGTTGCACTTAGGGATAGGGTTGCACTTAGGGATAGGGTTGCACTTAGGGATAGGGTTGCACTTAGGGTTGCACTTACGGTTGCACTCAGGGTTGCACTTAGGGATAGGGTTGCACTTAGGGTTGCACTTAGGGATAGGGTTGCACTTAGGGTTGCACTTAGGGATAGGATTGCACTTAGGGTTGCACTTAGGGATAGGGTTGCGCTTAGGGATAGGGTTGCACTTAGGGATAGGGTTGCACTCAGGGTTGCACTTAGGGATAGGGTTGCACTTCTGGATAGGGTTGCACTTAGGGATAGGGTTGCACTTAGGGTTGCACTTACGGTTGCACTCAGGGTTGCACTTAGGGATAGGGTTGCACTTAGGGTTGCACTTAGGGATAGGGTTGCACTTAGGGTTGCACTTAGGGATAGGGTTGCACTTAGGGTTGCACTCGGTTGCACTCAGGGATAGGGTTGCACTTAGGGATAGGGTTGCACTTAGGGATAGGGTTGCACTTAGGGTTGCACTTAGGGATAGGGTTGCACTTAGGGTTGCACTTAGAGGTTGCACTTAGGGTTGCACTTAGGGATAGGGTTGCACTTAGGGTTGCACTTAGGGATAGGGTTGCACTTAGGGTTGCACTCAGGGTTGCACTCAGGGATAGGGTTGCACTTATGGATAGGGTTGCACTTAGGGATAGGGTTGCACTTAGGGATAGGGTTCCACTTAGGGTTGCACTTAGGGATAGGGTTGCACTTAGGGTTGCACTTAGGGTTGCACTTAGGGATAGGGTTGCACTTAGGGTTGCATTTAGGGATAGGGTTGCACTTAGGGTTGCACTTAGGGATAGGGTTGCACTTAGGGTTGCACTCAGGGTTGCACTTAGGGATAGGGTTGCACTTAGGGATAGGGTTGCACTTAGGGTTGCACTTAGAGATAGGGTTGCACTCAGGGATAGGGTTGCACTTAGGGATAGGGTTGCACTTAGGGTTGCACTTATGGTTGCACTTAGGGATAGGGTTGCACTTAGGGTTGCACTTAGGGATAGGGTTGCACTTAGGGTTGCACTTAGGGTTGCACTCAGGGTTGTACTTAGGGTTTCACTTAGGGATAGGGTTGCACTTAGGGTTGCACTTAGGGATAGGGTTGCACTTAGGGTTGCACTCAGGGTTGCACTCAGGGATAGGGTTGCACTTAGGGATAGGGTTGCACTTAGGGATAGGGTTGCACTTAGGGATAGGGTTGCACTTAGGGTTGCACTTAGGGTTGCACTTAGGGTTGCATTTAGGGATAGGGTTGCACTTAGGGTTGCACTCAGGGTAGCACTCAGGGATAGGGTTGCACTTAGGGATAGGGTTGCACTTAGGGATAGGGTTGCACTTAGGGATAGGGTTCCACTTAGGGTTGCACTTAGGGATAGGGTTGCACTTAGGGTTGCACTTAGGGTTGCACTTAGGGTTGCACTTAGGGATAGGGTTGCACTTAGGGTTGCACTTAGGGATAGGGTTGCACTTAGGGTTGCACTTAGGGATAGGGTTGCACTTAGGGTTGCACTCAGGGTTGCACTTAGGGATAGGGTTGCACTTAGGGATAGGGTTGCACTTAGGGATAGGGTTGCACTTAGGGTTGCACTTAGAGATAGGGTTGCACTTAGGGTTGCACTTAGGGATAGGGTTGCACTTACGGTTGCACTTAGGGTTGCACTTACGGTTGCACTTAGGGTTGCACTTAGGGATAGGGTTGCACTTAGGGTTGCACTTAGGGATAGGGTTGCACTTAGGGTTGCACTTAGGGTTGCACTTAGGGTTGCACTCAGGGTTGCACTTAGGGTTGCACTTAGGGATAGGGTTGCACTTAGGGTTGCACTCAGGGTTGCACTCAGGGATAGGTTTGCACTTATGGATAGGGTTGCACTTAGGGATAGGGTTGCACTTAGGGATAGGGTTCCACTTAGGGTTGCACTTAGGGATAGGGTTGCACTCAGGGTTGCACTTAGGGATAGGGTTGCACTTAGGGATAGGGTTGCACTTAGGGATAGGGTTGCACTTAGGGATAGGGTTGCACTTACGGTTGCACTCAGGGTTGCACTTAGGGATAGGGTTGCACTTAGGGTTGCACTTAGGGATAGGGTTGCACTTAGGGTTGCACTTAGGGATAGGGTTGCACTTAGGGTTGCACTTAGGGATAGGGTTGCACTTAGGGATAGGGTTGCACTTAGGGATAGGGTTGCACTCAGGGTTGCACTTAGGGATAGGGTTGCACTTCTGGATAGGGTTGCACTTAGGGATAGGGTTGCACTTAGGGTTGCACTTACGGTTGCACTCAGGGTTGCACTTAGGGATAGGGTTGCACTTAGGGTTGCACTTAGGGATAGGGTTGCACTTAGGGTTGCACTTAGGGATAGGGTTGCACTTAGGGTTGCACTCGGTTGCACTCAGGGATAGGGTTGCACTTAGGGATAGGGTTGCACTTAGGGATAGGGTTGCACTTAGGGTTGCACTTAGGGATAGGGTTGCACTTAGGGTTGCACTTAGAGGTTGCACTTAGGGTTGCACTTAGGGATAGGGTTGCACTTAGGGTTGCACTTAGGGATAGGGTTGCACTTAGGGTTGCACTCAGGGTTGCACTCAGGGATAGGGTTGCACTTATGGATAGGGTTGCACTTAGGGATAGGGTTGCACTTAGGGATAGGGTTCCACTTAGGGTTGCACTTAGGGATAGGGTTGCACTTAGGGTTGCACTTAGGGTTGCACTTAGGGATAGGGTTGCACTTAGGGTTGCATTTAGGGATAGGGTTGCACTTAGGGTTGCACTTAGGGATAGGGTTGCACTTAGGGTTGCACTCAGGGTTGCACTTAGGGATAGGGTTGCACTTAGGGATAGGGTTGCACTTAGGGTTGCACTTAGAGATAGGGTTGCACTCAGGGATAGGGTTGCACTTAGGGATAGGGTTGCACTTAGGGTTGCACTTATGGTTGCACTTAGGGATAGGGTTGCACTTAGGGTTGCACTTAGGGATAGGGTTGCACTTAGGGTTGCACTTAGGGTTGCACTCAGGGTTGCACTTAGGGTTTCACTTAGGGATAGGGTTGCACTTAGGGTTGCACTTAGGGATAGGGTTGCACTTAGGGTTGCACTCAGGGTTGCACTCAGGGATAGGGTTGCACTTAGGGATAGGGTTGCACTTAGGGATAGGGTTGCACTTAGGGTTGCACTTAGGGTTGCACTTAGGGTTGCACTTAGGGATAGGGTTGCACTTAGGGATAGGGTTGCACTTAGGGATAGGGTTGCACTTAGGGATAGGGTTCCACTTAGGGTTGCACTTAGGGATAGGGTTGCACTTAGGGTTGCACTTAGGGTTGCACTTAGGGTTGCACTTAGGGATAGGGTTGCACTTAGGGTTGCACTTAGGGATAGGGTTGCACTTAGGGTTGCACTTAGGGATAGGGTTGCACTTAGGGTTGCACTCAGGGTTGCACTTAGGGATAGGGTTGCACTTAGGGATAGTGTTGCACTTAGGGTTGCACTTAGAGATAGGGTTGCACTTAGGGTTGCACTTAGGGATAGGGTTGCACTTAGGGATAGGGTTGCACTTAGGGTTGCACTTAGGGTTGCACTTAGGGTTGCACTTAGGGTTGCACTTAGGGATAGGGTTGCACTTAGGGTTGCACTTAGGGATAGGGTTGCACTTAGGGTTGCACTTAGGGTTGCACTTAGGGTTGCACTCAGGGTTGCACTTAGGGATAGGGTTGCACTTAGGGATAGGGTTGCACTTAGGGATAGGGTTGCACTTAGGGATAGGGTTGCACTTAGGGTTGCACTTACGGTTGCACTCAGGGTTGCACTTAGGGATAGGGTTGCACTTAGGGTTGCACTTAGGGATAGGGTTGCACTTAGGGTTGCACTTAGGGATAGGATTGCACTTAGGGTTGCACTTAGGGATAGGGTTGCGCTTAGGGATAGGGTTGCACTTAGGGATAGGGTTGCACTCAGGGTTGCACTTAGGGATAGGGTTGCACTTCTGGATAGGGTTGCACTTAGGGATAGGGTTGCACTTAGGGTTGCACTTACGGTTGCACTCAGGGTTGCACTTAGGGATAGGGTTGCACTTAGGGTTGCACTTAGGGATAGGGTTGCACTTAGGGTTGCACTTAGGGATAGGGTTGCACTTAGGGTTGCACTCGGTTGCACTCAGGGATAGGGTTGCACTTAGGGATAGGGTTGCACTTAGGGATAGGGTTGCACTTAGGGTTGCACTTAGGGATAGGGTTGCACTTAGGGTTGCACTTAGAGGTTGCACTTAGGGTTGCACTTAGGGATAGGGTTGCACTTAGGGTTGCACTTAGGGATAGGGTTGCACTTAGGGTTGCACTCAGGGTTGCACTCAGGGATAGGGTTGCACTTATGGATAGGGTTGCACTTAGGGATAGGGTTGCACTTAGGGATAGGGTTCCACTTAGGGTTGCACTTAGGGATAGGGTTGCACTTAGGGTTGCACTTAGGGTTGCACTTAGGGATAGGGTTGCACTTAGGGTTGCATTTAGGGATAGGGTTGCACTTAGGGTTGCACTTAGGGATAGGGTTGCACTTAGGGTTGCACTCAGGGTTGCACTTAGGGATAGGGTTGCACTTAGGGATAGGGTTGCACTTAGGGTTGCACTTAGAGATAGGGTTGCACTCAGGGATAGGGTTGCACTTAGGGATAGGGTTGCACTTAGGGTTGCACTTATGGTTGCACTTAGGGATAGGGTTGCACTTAGGGTTGCACTTAGGGATAGGGTTGCACTTAGGGTTGCACTTAGGGTTGCACTCAGGGTTGTACTTAGGGTTTCACTTAGGGATAGGGTTGCACTTAGGGTTGCACTTAGGGATAGGGTTGCACTTAGGGTTGCACTCAGGGTTGCACTCAGGGATAGGGTTGCACTTAGGGATAGGGTTGCACTTAGGGATAGGGTTGCACTTAGGGATAGGGTTGCACTTAGGGTTGCACTTAGGGTTGCACTTAGGGTTGCATTTAGGGATAGGGTTGCACTTAGGGTTGCACTCAGGGTAGCACTCAGGGATAGGGTTGCACTTAGGGATAGGGTTGCACTTAGGGATAGGGTTGCACTTAGGGATAGGGTTCCACTTAGGGTTGCACTTAGGGATAGGGTTGCACTTAGGGTTGCACTTAGGGTTGCACTTAGGGTTGCACTTAGGGATAGGGTTGCACTTAGGGTTGCACTTAGGGATAGGGTTGCACTTAGGGTTGCACTTAGGGATAGGGTTGCACTTAGGGTTGCACTCAGGGTTGCACTTAGGGATAGGGTTGCACTTAGGGATAGGGTTGCACTTAGGGATAGGGTTGCACTTAGGGTTGCACTTAGAGATAGGGTTGCACTTAGGGTTGCACTTAGGGATAGGGTTGCACTTACGGTTGCACTTAGGGTTGCACTTACGGTTGCACTTAGGGTTGCACTTAGGGATAGGGTTGCACTTAGGGTTGCACTTAGGGATAGGGTTGCACTTAGGGTTGCACTTAGGGTTGCACTTAGGGTTGCACTCAGGGTTGCACTTAGGGTTGCACTTAGGGATAGGGTTGCACTTAGGGTTGCACTCAGGGTTGCACTCAGGGATAGGTTTGCACTTATGGATAGGGTTGCACTTAGGGATAGGGTTGCACTTAGGGATAGGGTTCCACTTAGGGTTGCACTTAGGGATAGGGTTGCACTCAGGGTTGCACTTAGGGATAGGGTTGCACTTAGGGATAGGGTTGCACTTAGGGATAGGGTTGCACTTAGGGATAGGGTTGCACTTACGGTTGCACTCAGGGTTGCACTTAGGGATAGGGTTGCACTTAGGGTTGCACTTAGGGATAGGGTTGCACTTAGGGTTGCACTTAGGGATAGGGTTGCACTTAGGGTTGCACTTAGGGATAGGGTTGCACTTAGGGATAGGGTTGCACTTAGGGATAGGGTTGCACTCAGGGTTGCACTTAGGGATAGGGTTGCACTTCTGGATAGGGTTGCACTTAGGGATAGGGTTGCACTTAGGGTTGCACTTACGGTTGCACTCAGGGTTGCACTTAGGGATAGGGTTGCACTTAGGGTTGCACTTAGGGATAGGGTTGCACTTAGGGTTGCACTTAGGGATA
The DNA here is from genome assembly GCF_032444005.1 of Ranitomeya imitator. Taxonomy (NCBI): domain Eukaryota; kingdom Metazoa; phylum Chordata; class Amphibia; order Anura; family Dendrobatidae; genus Ranitomeya; species Ranitomeya imitator. The sequence goes on from NC_091283.1 coordinate 473,469,422, forward strand.
GGGTTGCACTTAGGGTTGCACTCGGTTGCACTCAGGGATAGGGTTGCACTTAGGGATAGGGTTGCACTTAGGGATAGGGTTGCACTTAGGGTTGCACTTAGGGATAGGGTTGCACTTAGGGTTGCACTTAGAGGTTGCACTTAGGGTTGCACTTAGGGATAGGGTTGCACTTAGGGTTGCACTTAGGGATAGGGTTGCACTTAGGGTTGCACTCAGGGTTGCACTCAGGGATAGGGTTGCACTTATGGATAGGGTTGCACTTAGGGATAGGGTTGCACTTAGGGATAGGGTTCCACTTAGGGTTGCACTTAGGGATAGGGTTGCACTTAGGGTTGCACTTAGGGTTGCACTTAGGGATAGGGTTGCACTTAGGGTTGCATTTAGGGATAGGGTTGCACTTAGGGTTGCACTTAGGGATAGGGTTGCACTTAGGGTTGCACTCAGGGTTGCACTTAGGGATAGGGTTGCACTTAGGGATAGGGTTGCACTTAGGGTTGCACTTAGAGATAGGGTTGCACTCAGGGATAGGGTTGCACTTAGGGATAGGGTTGCACTTAGGGTTGCACTTATGGTTGCACTTAGGGATAGGGTTGCACTTAGGGTTGCACTTAGGGATAGGGTTGCACTTAGGGTTGCACTTAGGGTTGCACTCAGGGTTGCACTTAGGGTTTCACTTAGGGATAGGGTTGCACTTAGGGTTGCACTTAGGGATAGGGTTGCACTTAGGGTTGCACTCAGGGTTGCACTCAGGGATAGGGTTGCACTTAGGGATAGGGTTGCACTTAGGGATAGGGTTGCACTTAGGGTTGCACTTAGGGTTGCACTTAGGGTTGCACTTAGGGATAGGGTTGCACTTAGGGATAGGGTTGCACTTAGGGATAGGGTTGCACTTAGGGATAGGGTTCCACTTAGGGTTGCACTTAGGGATAGGGTTGCACTTAGGGTTGCACTTAGGGTTGCACTTAGGGTTGCACTTAGGGATAGGGTTGCACTTAGGGTTGCACTTAGGGATAGGGTTGCACTTAGGGTTGCACTTAGGGATAGGGTTGCACTTAGGGTTGCACTCAGGGTTGCACTTAGGGATAGGGTTGCACTTAGGGATAGTGTTGCACTTAGGGTTGCACTTAGAGATAGGGTTGCACTTAGGGTTGCACTTAGGGATAGGGTTGCACTTAGGGATAGGGTTGCACTTAGGGTTGCACTTAGGGTTGCACTTAGGGTTGCACTTAGGGTTGCACTTAGGGATAGGGTTGCACTTAGGGTTGCACTTAGGGATAGGGTTGCACTTAGGGTTGCACTTAGGGTTGCACTTAGGGTTGCACTCAGGGTTGCACTTAGGGATAGGGTTGCACTTAGGGATAGGGTTGCACTTAGGGATAGGGTTGCACTTAGGGATAGGGTTGCACTTAGGGATAGGGTTGCACTTAGGGTTGCACTTACGGTTGCACTCAGGGTTGCACTTAGGGATAGGGTTGCACTTAGGGTTGCACTTAGGGATAGGGTTGCACTTAGGGTTGCACTTAGGGATAGGGTTGCACTTAGGGTTGCACTTAGGGATAGGGTTGCACTTAGGGATAGGGTTGCACTTAGGGATAGGGTTGCACTCAGGGTTGCACTTAGGGATAGGGTTGCACTTCTGGATAGGGTTGCACTTAGGGATAGGGTTGCACTTAGGGTTGCACTTACGGTTGCACTCAGGGTTGCACTTAGGGATAGGGTTGCACTTAGGGTTGCACTTAGGGATAGGGTTGCACTTAGGGTTGCACTTAGGGATAGGGTTGCACTTAGGGTTGCACTCGGTTGCACTCAATGATAGGGTTGCACTTAGGGATAGGGTTGCACTTAGGGATAGGGTTGCACTTAGGGTTGCACTTAGGGATAGGGTTGCACTTAGGGTTGCACTTAGAGGTTGCACTTAGGGTTGCACTTAGGGATAGGGTTGCACTTAGGGTTGCACTTAGGGATAGGGTTGCACTTAGGGTTGCACTCAGGGTTGCACTCAGGGATAGGGTTGCACTTATGGATAGGGTTGCACTTAGGGATAGGGTTGCACTTAGGGATAGGGTTCCACTTAGGGTTGCACTTAGGGATAGGGTTGCACTTAGGGTTGCACTTAGGGTTGCACTTAGGGATAGGGTTGCACTTAGGGTTGCATTTAGGGATAGGGTTGCACTTAGGGTTGCACTTAGGGATAGGGTTGCACTTAGGGTTGCACTCAGGGTTGCACTTAGGGATAGGGTTGCACTTAGGGATAGGGTTGCACTTAGGGTTGCACTTAGAGATAGGGTTGCACTCAGGGATAGGGTTGCACTTAGGGATAGGGTTGCACTTAGGGTTGCACTTATGGTTGCACTTAGGGATAGGGTTGCACTTAGGGATAGGGTTGCACTTAGGGTTGCACTCAGGGTTGCACTTAGGGTTTCACTTAGGGATAGGGTTGCACTTAGGGTTGCACTTAGGGATAGGGTTGCACTTAGGGTTGCACTCAGGGTTGCACTCAGGGATAGGGTTGCACTTAGGGATAGGGTTGCACTTAGGGATAGGGTTGCACTTAGGGTTGCACTTAGGGTTGCACTTAGGGATAGGGTTGCACTTAGGGATAGGGTTGCACTTAGGGATAGGGTTGCACTTAGGGATAGGGTTCCACTTAGGGTTGCACTTAGGGATAGGGTTGCACTTAGGGTTGCACTTAGGGTTGCACTTAGGGTTGCACTTAGGGATAGGGTTGCACTTAGGGTTGCACTTAGGGATAGGGTTGCACTTAGGGTTGCACTTAGGGATAGGGTTGCACTTAGGGTTGCACTCAGGGTTGCACTTAGGGATAGGGTTGCACTTAGGGATAGTGTTGCACTTAGGGTTGCACTTAGAGATAGGGTTGCACTTAGGGTTGCACTTAGGGATAGGGTTGCACTTAGGGATAGGGTTGCACTTAGGGTTGCACTTAGGGTTGCACTTAGGGTTGCACTTAGGGTTGCACTTAGGGATAGGGTTGCACTTAGGGTTGCACTTAGGGATAGGGTTGCACTTAGGGTTGCACTTAGGGTTGCACTTAGGGTTGCACTCAGGGTTGCACTTAGGGATAGGGTTGCACTTAGGGATAGGGTTGCACTTAGGGATAGGGTTGCACTTAGGGATAGGGTTGCACTTAGGGATAGGGTTGCACTTAGGGTTGCACTTACGGTTGCACTTAGGGTTGCACTTAGGGATAGGGTTGCACTTAGGGTTGCACTTAGGGATAGGGTTGCACTTAGGGTTGCACTTAGAGATAGGGTTGCACTTAGGGTTGCACTCAGGGTTGCACTTAGGGATAGGGTTGGACTTAGGGTTGCACTTAGAGATAGGGTTGCACTTAGGGATAGGGTTGCACTTAGGGATAGGGTTGCACTTAGGGTTGCACTTACGGTTGCACTTAGGGTTGCACTTAGGGATAGGGTTGCACTTAGGGATAGGGTTGCACTTAGGGTTGCACTTAGGGATAGGGTTGCACTTAGGGTTGCACTTAGGGTTGCACTAAAGGTTGCACTAAGGGATAGGGTTGCACTTAGGGTTGCACTTAGGGATAGGGTTGCACTTAGGGTTGCACTTAGGGATAGGGTTGCACTTAGGGTTGCACTCAGGGTTGCACTTAGGGATAGGGTTGCACTTAGGGATAGGGTTGCACTTAGGGATAGGGTTGCACTTAGGGTTGCACTTAGGGATAGGGTTGCTCTTAGGGATAGGGTTGCACTTAGGGATAGGGTTGCACTTAGGGATAGGGTTGCACTTAGGGTTGCACTTAGGGTTGCACTTAGGGATAGGGTTGCACTTAGGGTTGCACTTAGGGATAGGGTTGCACTTAGGGATAGGGTTGCACTTAGGGTTGCACTTACGGTTGCACTTAGGGTTGCACTTAGGGATAGGGTTGCACTTAGGGATAGGGTTGCACTTAGGGATAGGGTTGCACTCAGGGATAGGGTTGCACTTAGGGATAGGGTTGCACTTAGGGATAGGGTTGCACTTAGGGTTGCACTTAGGGTTGCACTTAGGGTTGCACTTAGGGATAGGGTTGCACTTAGGGTTGCACTTAGGGATAGGGTTGCACTTAGGGTTGCACTTAGGGTTGCACTTAGGGATAGGGTTGCACTTAGAGTTGCATTTAGGGATAGGGTTGCACTTAGGGTTGCACTTAGGGATAGGGTTGCACTTAGGGTTGCACTCAGGGTTGCACTTAGGGATAGGGTTGCACTTAGGGATAGGGTTGCACTTAGGGTTGCACTTAGAGATAGGGTTGCACTCAGGGATAGGGTTGCACTTAGGGATAGGGTTGCACTTAGGGTTGCACTTATGGTTGCACTTAGGGATAGGGTTGCACTTAGGGTTGCACTTAGGGATAGGGTTGCACTTAGGGTTGCACTTAGGGTTGCACTCAGGGTTGCACTTAGGGTTTCACTTAGGGATAGGGTTGCACTTAGGGTTGCACTTAGGGATAGGGTTGCACTTAGGGTTGCACTCAGGGTTGCACTCAGGGATAGGGTTGCACTTAGGGATAGGGTTGCACTTAGGGATAGGGTTGCACTTAGGGTTGCTCTTAGGGTTGCACTTAGGGTTGCACTTAGGGATAGGGTTGCACTTAGGGTTGCACTCAGGGTAGCACTCAGGGATAGGGTTGCACTTAGGGATAGGGTTGCACTTAGGGATAGGGTTGCACTTAGGGATAGGGTTGCACTTAGGGTTGCACTTAGGGATAGGGTTGACCTTAGGGTTGCACTCAGGGTTGCACTCAGGGATAGGGTTGCACTTATGGATAGGGTTGCACTTAGGGATAGGGTTGCACTTAGGGATAGGGTTCCACTTAGGGTTGCACTTAGGGATAGGGTTGCACTCAGGGTTGCACTTAGGGATAGGGTTGCACTTAGGGATAGGGTTGCACTTAGGGATAGGGTTGCACTTAGGGATAGGGTTGCACTTACGGTTGCACTCAGGGTTGCACTTAGGGATAGGGTTGCACTTAGGGTTGCACTTAGGGATAGGGTTGCACTTAGGGTTGCACTTAGGGATAGGGTTGCACTTAGGGTTGCACTTAGGGATAGGGTTGCACTTAGGGATAGGGTTGCACTTAGGGATAGGGTTGCACTCAGGGTTGCACTTAGGGATAGGGTTGCACTTCGGGATAGGGTTGCACTTCGGGATAGGGTTGCACTTAGGGTTGCACTTACGGTTGCACTCAGGGTTGCACTTAGGGATAGGGTTGCACTTAGGGTTGCACTTAGGGATAGGGTTGCACTCAGGGTTGCACTTAGGGATAGGGTTGCACTTCGGGATAGGGTTGCACTTCGGGATAGGGTTGCACTTAGGGTTGCACTTACGGTTGCACTCAGGGTTGCACTTAGGGATAGGGTTGCACTTAGGGTTGCACTTAGGGATAGGGTTGCACTTAGGGTTGCACTTCGGGATAGGGTTGCACTTAGGGATAGGGTTGCACTTAGGGTTGCACTTACGGTTGCACTCAGGGTTGCACTTAGGGATAGGGTTGCACTTAGGGTTGCACTTAGGGATAGGGTTGCACTTAGGGTTGCACTTAGGGATAGGGTTGCACTTAGGGTTGCACTCGGTTGCACTCAGGGATAGGGTTGCACTTAGGGATAGGGTTGCACTTAGGGATAGGGTTGCACTTAGGGATAGGGTTGCACTTAGGGTTGCACTTAAGGATAGGGTTGCACTTAGGGTTGCACTTAGAGGTTGCACTTAGGGTTGCACTTAGGGATAGGGTTGCACTTAGGGTTGCACTTAGGGATAGGGTTGCACTTAGGGTTGCACTCAGGGTTGCACTCAGGGATAGGGTTGCACTTATGGATAGGGTTGCACTTAGGGATAGGGTTGCACTTAGGGATAGGGTTCCACTTAGGGTTGCACTTAGGGATAGGGTTGCACTTAGGGTTGCACTTAGGGTTGCACTTAGGGAAAGGGTTGCACTTAGGGTTGCATTTAGGGATAGGGTTGCACTTAGGGTTGCACTTAGGGATAGGGTTGCACTTAGGGTTGCACTCGGTTGCACTTAGGGATAGGGTTGCACTTAGGGATAGGGTTGCACTTAGGGTTGCACTTAGAGATAGGGTTGCACTCAGGGATAGGGTTGCACTTAGGGATAGGGTTGCACTTAGGGTTGCACTTATGGTTGCACTTAGGGATAGGGTTGCACTTAGGGTTGCACTTAGGGATAGGGTTGCACTTAGGGTTGCACTTAGGGTTGCACTCAGGGTTGTACTTAGGGTTTCACTTAGGGATAGGGTTGCACTTAGGGTTGCACTTAGGGATAGGGTTGCACTTAGGGTTGCACTCAGGGTTGCACTCAGGGATAGGGTTGCACTTAGGGATAGGGTTGCACTTAGGGATAGGGTTGCACTTAGGGATAGGGTTGCACTTAGGGTTGCACTTAGGGTTGCACTTAGGGTTGCATTTAGGGATAGGGTTGCACTTAGGGTTGCACTCAGGGTAGCACTCAGGGATAGGGTTGCACTTAGGGATAGGGTTGCACTTAGGGATAGGGTTGCACTTAGGGATAGGGTTCCACTTAGGGTTGCACTTAGGGATAGGGTTGCACTTAGGGTTGCACTTAGGGTTGCACTTAGGGTTGCACTTAGGGATAGGGTTGCACTTAGGGTTGCACTCAGGGTTGCACTTAGGGATAGGGTTGCACTTAGGGATAGGGTTGCACTTAGGGATAGGGTTGCACTTAGGGTTGCACTTAGAGATAGGGTTGCACTTAGGGTTGCACTTAGGGATAGGGTTGCACTTAGGGATAGGGTTGCACTTAGGGATAGGGTTGCACTTACGGTTGCACTTAGGGTTGCACTTACGGTTGCACTTAGGGTTGCACTTAGGGATAGGGTTGCACTTAGGGTTGCACTTAGGGATAGGGTTGCACTTAGGGTTGCACTTAGGGTTGCACTTAGGGTTGCACTCAGGGTTGCACTCAGGGTTGCACTTAGGGATAGGGTTGCACTTAGGGATAGGGTTGCACTTAGGGATAGGGTTGCACTTAGGGATAGGGTTGCACTTAAGGATAGGGTTGCACTTAGGGATAGGGTTGCACTTAGGGTTGCACTTAGGGATAGGGTTGCACTTAGGGTTGCACTTAGGGATAGGGTTGCACTTAGGGTTGCACTTAGGGATAGGGTTGCACTTAGGGTTGCACTTAGGGATAGGGTTGGACTTAGGGTTGCACTTAGAGATAGGGTTGCACTTAGGGTTGCACTTAGGGTTGCACTTAGGGATAGGGTTGCACTTAGGGTTGCACTTAGGGATAGGGTTGCACTTAGGGTTGCACTTAGGGATAGGGTTGCACTTAGGGTTGCACTTAGGGATAGGGTTGCACTTAGGGATAGGGTTGCACTTAGGGTTGCACTTACGGTTGCACTTAGGGTTGCACTTAGGGATAGGGTTGCACTTAGGGATAGGGTTGCACTTAGGGTTGCACTTAGGGATAGGGTTGCACTTAGGGTTGCACTTAGGGTAGCACTAAAGGTTGCACTAAGGGATAGGGTTGCACTTAGGGTTGCACTTAGGGATAGGGTTGCACTTAGGGTTGCACTTAGGGATAGGGTTGCACTTAGAGTTGCACTCAGGGTTGCACTTAGGGATAGGGTTGCACTTAGGGATAGGGTTGCACTTAGGGTTGCACTTAGGGATAGGGTTGCACTTAGGGATAGGGTTGCACTTAGGGATAGGGTTGCACTTAGGGATAGGGTTGCACTTAGGGTTGCACTTATGGATAGGGTTGCACTTAGGGATAGGGTTGCACTTAGGGTTGCACTTAGGGATAGGGTTGCACTTAGGGATAGGGTTGCACTTAGGGATAGGGTTGCACTTAGGGATAGGGTTGCACTTAGGGTTGCACTTAGGGTTGCACTCAGGGTTGCACTTAGGGTTTCACTTAGGGATAGGGTTGCACTTAGGGTTGCACTTAGGGATAGGGTTGCACTTAGGGTTGCACTCAGGGTTGCACTCAGGGATAGGGTTGCACTTAGGGATAGGGTTGCACTTAGGGATAGGGTTGCACTTAGGGTTGCACTTAGGGTTGCACTTAGGGATAGGGTTGCTCTTACGGTTGCACTCAGGGTTGCACTTAGGGATAGGGTTGCACTTAGGGTTGCACTTAGGGATAGGGTTGCACTTAGGGTTGCACTTAGGGATAGGGTTGCACTTAGGGTTGCACTTAGGGATAGGGTTGCACTTAGGGATAGGGTTGCACTTAGGGATAGGGTTGCACTCAGGGTTGTACTTAGGGATAGGGTTGCACTTAGGGTTGCACTTACGGTTGCACTCAGGGTTGCACTTAGGGATAGGGTTGCACTTAGGGTTGCACTTAGGGATAGGGTTGCACTTAGGGTTGCACTTAGGGATAGGGTTGCACTTAGGGTTGCACTTAGGGATAGGGTTGCACTTAGGGTTGCACTTAGGGATAGGGTTGCACTTAGGGTTGCACTCAGGGTTGCACTTAGGGATAGGGTTGGACTTAGGGTTGCACTTAGCGATAGGGTTGCACTTAGGGTTGCACTTAGGGTTGCACTTAGGGATAGGGTTGCACTTAGGGTTGCACTTAGGGATAGGGTTGCACTTAGGGTTGCACTTAGGGATAGGGTTGCACTTAGGGTTGCACTTAGGGATAGGGTTGCACTTAGGGATAGGGTTGCACTTAGGGTTGCACTTACGGTTGCACTTAGGGTTGCACTTAGGGATAGGGTTGCACTTAGGGATAGGGTTGCACTTAGGGTTGCACTTAGGGATAGGGTTGCACTTAGGGTTGCACTTAGGGTTGCACTAAAGGTTGCACTAAGGGATAGGGTTGCACTTAGGGTTGCACTTAGGGATAGGGTTGCACTTAGGGTTGCACTTAGGGATAGGGTTGCACTTAGGGATAGGGTTGCACTTAGGGATAGGGTTGCACTTAGGGATAGGGTTGCACTTAGGGTTGCACTTATGGATAGGGTTGCACTTAGGGATAGGGTTGCACTTAGGGATAGGGTTGCACTTAGGGATAGGGTTGCACTTAGGGTTGCACTTAGGGTTGCACTTAGGGATAGGGTTGCACTTAGGGATAGGGTTGCACTTAGGGTTGCACTTACGGTTGCACTTAGGGTTGCACTTAGGGATAGGGTTGCACTTAGGGATAGGGTTGCACTTAGGGATAGGGTTGCACTTAGGGTTGCACTTAGGGATAGGGTTGCACTTAGGGTTGCACTTAGGGTTGCACTAAAGGTTGCACTAAGGGATAGGGTTGCACTTAGGGATAGGGTTGCACTTAGGGTTGCACTTAGGGTTGCACTTAGGGATAGGGTTGCACTTAGGGATAGGGTTGCACTTAGGGTTGCACTTACGGTTGCACTTAGGGTTGCACTTAGGGATAGGGTTGCACTTAGGGATAGGGTTGCACTTAGGGATAGGGTTGCACTTAGGGTTGCACTTAGGGATAGGGTTGCACTTAGGGTTGCACTTAGGGTTGCACTAAAGGTTGCACTAAGGGATAGGGTTGCACTTAGGGTTGCACTTAGGGATAGGGTTGCACTTAGGGTTGCACTTAGGGATAGGGTTGCACTTAGGGTTGCACTCAGGGTTGCACTTAGGGATAGGGTTGCACTTAGGGATAGGGTTGCACTTAGGGTTGCACTTAGGGATAGGGTTGCACTTAGGGATAGGGTTGCACTTAGGGATAGGGTTGCACTTAGGGATAGGGTTGCACTTAGGGTTGCACTTATGGATAGGGTTGCACTTAGGGATAGGGTTGCACTTAGGGATAGGGTTGCACTTAGGGTTGCACTTAGGGTTGCACTTAGGGTTGCACTTAGGGATAGGGTTGCACTTAGGGTTGCACTCAGGGTTGCACTCAGGGATAGGGTTGCACTTAGGGATAGGGTTGCACTTAGGGATAGGGTTGCACTTAGGGATAGGGTTGCACTTAGGGTTGCACTTAGGGTTGCACTTAGGGTTGCATTTAGGGATAGGGTTGCACTTAGGGTTGCACTCAGGTAGCACTCAGGGATAGGGTTGCACTTAGGGATAGGGTTGCACTTAGGGATAGGGTTGCACTTAGGGATAGGGTTCCACTTAGGGTTGCACTTAGGGATAGGGTTGCACTTAGGGTTGCACTTAGGGTTGCACTTAGGGTTGCACTTAGGGATAGGGTTGCACTTAGGGTTGCACTTAGGGATAGGGTTGCACTTAGGGTTGCACTTAGGGATAGGGTTGCACTTAGGGTTGCACTCAGGGTTGCACTTAGGGATAGGGTTGCACTTAGGGATAGGGTTGCACTTAGGGATAGGGTTGCACTTAGGGTTGCACTTAGAGATAGGGTTGCACTTAGGGTTGCACTTAGGGATAGGGTTGCACTTACGGTTGCACTTAGGGTTGCACTTACGGTTGCACTTAGGGTTGCACTTAGGGATAGGGTTGCACTTAGGGTTGCACTTAGGGATAGGGTTGCACTTAGGGTTGCACTTAGGGTTGCACTCAGGGTTGCACTCAGGGTTGCACTTAGGGATAGGGTTGCACTTAGGGATAGGGTTGCACTTAGGGATAGGGTTGCACTTAGGGATAGGGTTGCACTTAAGGATAGGGTTGCACTTAGGGATAGGGTTGCACTTAGGGTTGCACTTAGGGATAGGGTTGCACTTAGGGTTGCACTTAGGGATAGGGTTGCATTTAGGGTTGCACTTAGGGATAGGGTTACACTTAGGGTTGCACTCAGGGTTGCACTTAGGGATAGGGTTGGACTTAGGGTTGCACTTAGAGATAGGGTTGCACTTAGGGTTGCACTTAGGGTTGCACTTAGGGATAGGGTTGCACTTAGGGTTGCACTTAGGGATAGGGTTGCACTTAGGGTTGCACTTAGGGATAGGGTTGCACTTAGGGTTGCACTTAGGGATAGGGTTGCACTTAGGGATAGGGTTGCACTTAGGGTTGCACTTACGGTTGCACTTAGGGTTGCACTTAGGGATAGGGTTGCACTTAGGGATAGGGTTGCACTTAGGGTTGCACTTAGGGATAGGGTTGCACTTAGGGTTGCACTTAGGGTTGCACTAAAGGTTGCACTAAGGGATAGGGTTGCACTTAGGGTTGCACTTAGGGATAGGGTTGCACTTAGGGTTGCACTTAGGGATAGGGTTGCACTTAGGGTTGCACTCAGGGTTGCACTTAGGGATAGGGTTGCACTTAGGGATAGGGTTGCACTTAGGGTTGCACTTAGGGATAGGGTTGCACTTAGGGATAGGGTTGCACTTAGGGATAGGGTTGCACTTAGGGATAGGGTTGCACTTAGGGTTGCACTTATGGATAGGGTTGCACTTAGGGATAGGGTTGCACTTAGGGTTGCACTTAGGGATAGGGTTGCACTTAGGGATAGGGTTGCACTTAGGGATACGGTTGCACTTAGGGATAGGGTTGCACTTAGGGTTGCACTTAGGGTTGCACTTAGGGATAGGGTTGCACTTAGGGATAGGGTTGCACTTAGGGTTGCACT